>NW_015386964.1:447328-454204 GCF_001527695.2 Protobothrops mucrosquamatus
ATCACTACAGCAATTCAGAGGGTAGTTTTGTTCTGTAAAATATTATCAGATGGCTGCAAAAATGCAGGAGCTGGCAATGTTCAGTAAGGCCATGATGTCAGCATTACTTAATAGCCATACAATTGCATAGCTAGATAGTCATTTGTTACATCAGCTGCCATCACACAGGCAGAGAATGGTATACAAGGATGGCAAAGTGTTTGCTATTCAAATTACAAAGTACGTTTTAGCTACTTAACAGCAATCTCACACTTATGTAAAAGTTTTGTTAAATATCAACTTTAAAAAGCTTGTGTGGTTTAGTAATTAAGAATCTTGGACTCAGCCCAAAGAGACCCAGGTTCAGATTGACTCAACCATGAAGCTTAATGGTTGATCCACTATCTTACAGCCTAACAACTGCACACAGTTCTTTTAATAAAAAATGGAAAAATTATGTATGTTTTCTAAAAGAAATTAGTTCACCTCCATGTGCACTGTAACAATTAACAAGGCAAAGGAATGTGCATTGGAAGGAACAGTTAGCACCCCTGCCTTCCCTATGCATTGCACTAAAGATCAAATGATGTGATATCTATATAGCAACCAAAGGAGGGGGGGTCCAAAAAGTCAAAATGGTGACTGGGACAATTTGATTCATGCCATGCCTGTTGAGATGCAAGTGAAAGGATTAGGGTTTTAATGACACATCTGCCATCTTGACTTTTTAGCCCCTCTCACTTCCTGGTAAATATCTCTGGCAAACCTCAGAAAGTGGTAGCCTCTTTTTCCCTTGTGAGCTCTTTTCTTTATGAATTTTCCACTCATTTACAGCCTATGTCTTTGTAAGTTCCTCAAGTGGTAGTACGTGTTGTTGTTGTAGTAGTTGCTTTATCTCAATTTTAATTTTTTTCATGAGGCAAATTTCTAGATTTTTTTTTTAAAGTTAGAGATTTGTAATGAAATCTCCTGTTTATGCAAAACATATGGTTGCAAATATTCTCTGTTTTATAGTGCTCCTAATAAAGGACTTGTATTGAAAGTATTTAAAAACTGGAGTACAAAACTGAAAAATATACCTTTGGTAGTAATTGTGCTTGCCCTTCTTCAAGAATCTCAGTCCTAAGGAACTAAAATTTAAAAAATCCCTCATACTTTAAAAGAATCGGGATATTACTTTACCCCAGAAATTTATTATTATGAGCCCAGAGCTCTTTACTGTCTTTCCATTTTGCCAAATATTCCTTCCTAGAAGCATCCCTTTAAAAAGGTACCTATTTATTCCCTTGGAAATAACAATTGCAATAGCAATAGCATTTAGACTTATACATCACTCCCTAGCACTCTCTCTGCGGTTTGCAGAGTCAATATATTGCCCCCAACAATTTGGGTCTTTATTTTACCAACCTCAGAAGGATGGAAGGCTGAGTCAACCCTGAGCTGATCAGGATTGAACTCCTGGCTATGGACAGAGTTAGCCTGCAGTACTAATTTCCACTGTGTACATTTTTTGTTTGTGTGTTAGAAAGAGGTTCTCCTGGCTTTCTTAAAAGCAGGATCCTGACATTCTTTTTGGGACATTTGCTCCATTCCTGAAATTTGGATTTAGAAAGTCAAACATTGAGAAATTATATTAGAAAGCATGCATCAAACCACTTGGAAGAAACATTTTAACTGAATAAAATAAATCAACTGCGGAAAAGTTAAATATTTTCCATATTAAAATATGCCACCAGTCTTTAGAAGGTTCCTCAAACTCTATCTTGGTCACAGTACTCTTCAATAGCTCCATAAATGATCTGGATAAGGCAGTGGTGGGATTCAAATAAGTGAACAACCGGTTCTCTGTGTGGATGCTGCTTCTGGAAGTCCATTGTGGGCCTGGGCAACAAAAAATTAGCTACTGGTTCTGCCTAAATGGTGCAAACCAGCTGAATCCCACCACTGGGATAAGGGGGCATCAAATTTGCAGATAACACTGAACTGGAGGGAATTACTAACACTTTGGAAGGTGGGTTCAAGATTGAGAAAGAATCTTGGCAAACTTGAGCACTGGGTCCTATCCAATATGATGTAGTTCAGTGGTAAAAGAAAAGTAAGGTCTTGCACTTAAGCAGGAAAAACCAAATGCACTGGTACAGAATAGATGGCCTCTGGCTCAACAGTAGTACATGTGAGAGAGATCTGGGTGTCTTGGTGGACAACATCTTAAGTATGAATGAGCAATGTGCTGCAGCTGCCAAAAGAGCCAACACAGTCCTAGGTTGCATCAATAAAGGGATAGCATCAAGATCACAAGATTGTCACTGTTCTGTTTCTTGCTGGGTTCAACATTGAAGAGGCAGGAGTAGTAAACAGGTACTTCTTTATTGAAGACAAAACAGAACTCAAACAAAGATGGCTCTGCCCCTATTTATACATTCAGCTTGGGGCGGTGTCAACCAATGAATGCACTGTATTCTCCCGCTCAAATGCATACTAATTATCTCACAGACAGCAAGTCTGGCTAGCAAGCCACGTGGTCTGCTAACGGTTCCCTGTGCAGCTCCCTGCACCTGCTTAATAAGTAAAGCTCAGTACATTACATCCCTCCCCTCTTGGTTCTTTAACACGTACACAATTTTTCTTGTTCCATACTACAAATGTTTCACAAGACACACAATGACATTCAGTGATACAAAAGTCTTACAATTCACTGTCTATATTCAAAATACATAACATTATAGATCATACAAAGACACAATATTAAAGTACTTAGGCATTTCAATGTCAAAGGAATATACATAAGCATTTCAGTTGCAATAAAAATACATAAGCATTTTAAGGTTGCAATGACAGAAACCTCACATAGTCCTTTAAAAACTTTGGTGGGCCTTTGGCCCGCTACAATAGTCTCGGAGCTGCTGCTAGTGCCTGATCTGCAAGCTTGCCTGCCAAGCTCGGCAGACCGGGGCTTTGGGACCTGTTTGATATGGGTGAAACCGGATCGTGAAGGCTGGCCGGTAGACCCAAACCTTTGTCCAGTTGCCTGGAGCCGGCCTGTTCCAGTAGGCCCAAACCAGAGTTCCACGGTGGAGTGGAATCCACCCGATCAGCGTAAGAAGCCAATTGGGAGCAATGTCCCATTGGCGCGATGCCTGAGGTAGTAGCGGCATGAAAAGCCGATTGAGAGCAATGGCCCATTGGCACATTGCCTGAAATAGGAGTGGCGTGAAAAGCCGGTTGAGCGCAATGTCCCATAGATGAAGTACCAGAGTTAGGAGCCGTTGGCAAAACCCCCGTTCTGTGAACGCAATGTCCCACTTTCGCTGAGAGACTCAGATTCACGATTGTGATCGTGATCCTCCTCCCCCCCCAAGAGCAGAGTCAGGAGCGGAAGAGTGGTGTGGCAGCCTCCAACGCAGCTGGTCAATGTGCCGACAGAGCACATGACCGTCTTCCAGGGTCACTTCATAAGAAAGTGGCTCAGTCACCTTACAAACCACAGCTACCACCCACAGTTGCCCTGGTCTATAATTGCAAGCTCAAACCGGATCACCCACTTGCAATTGCCTTGGTGCCTTAGGCTGTTGCATCTGTGAGGCAACCTGATCAGGATGTAAGCGGTCCAGCTTTGTGATAAGCCTGCGACCCCATCGAAGCTAAGCTGGGCTCTTGCCCGTAGACAAGCAAGGCATTGTTCATTGGCAGAGGAGGAAATCCGCCAACCTGTGATGCCAGTTGCTATGGGTGAATCTTTTCAAGGATTCTTTTGTAGTGCGAACCATGTGTTCCACTTGGCCGTTAGAAGCCAGGTGAAATGGAGCTGATGTGGCATACCTAATCATATTTGCACTTAAAAAGGACTGAAACTCCGAGGAAGTAAATTGAGCTCCGTTGTCGGAGACGAGGACATCTGGGAGCCCATGCGTTGCAAAGATGCCCCTTAAAACCTGGATGGCCCTGGCAGTCATCGTAGTGGACACTGGAACGACCTCCAGCCACAACAATGAGGAAGAATTGCCCCTGAAAGGGGCCAGCATAGTCGATATGTATTCTCGACCAAGAGGCTTGTGTGGTCTCCCATCTATGTACAGGAGCCTGTGGCATTTCAGGCCGGGACTGCTGGCAAATGTGACACCCGTGGACCTGGGCCTCAATGTCTTTATCAAGGCCAGGCCACCAGAGGTAGCTACATGTGAGCGCCTTCATCCAGACTATGCCCAGATGTCCCTCATGCAGAGAATCCAGGACTCTAGTCCTCAGTGAGGTCGGGATCACTAACCTGCTTCCCCACAGGATACAACCATTAAAGGTAGATAATTCATGCTTCCTTTTCCAGAAAATCTGGAAGCTAGTGCCAGGACACATGTCTGGCCATCCCGTGAGCACCCAGTTTAATACGCATGTTAACATGTTGTCGGAAGCTGTTTCTGCAGCAACATCCCCTGCATTGAGGGGAGACTCCGGCAAATCCTGGATAGACAGGATGTGGTTGGCCGATGCAGGATCTGGCTCTACTTGCTTTAGAGGCAACCTACTAAGGCCGTCTGCATGGCCCATTTCTCTACCCGGTTTGTGAACCAGGCAATAGTCATATGCAGATAGAAATATTGACCATCTCAACATTCTAGGGGAGATTATTTGGGGTGTCTGTTTGTTCATCGTGAACAACCCCAGAAGCGGCTTGTGGTCAGTGAAGACCGTGAAATGGCGGCCATACAAAAAGTCTTGAAATTTCTTGATGCCAGCCACAATGGCCAATGCCTCTCTATCTATTTGCGTGTAATTGCGCTCAGCAGCAGAAAGAGTCCTGGAGTAATAGGCTACAGGGACTTGTGTCCCATCAGCCCTGAGGTGGCTTAAGACAGCCCCGATCCCATAAGGGGATGCGTCACAAGCTATGCTAACTGGCAACTGCTCATTGAAATGAGCCAACACCACATTAGAGGACAACAATGCTTTAACCGCAGCAAAACTCATCTCATGGACACTTGTCCACTTCCATATGGCCTGTTTGTCCAAGAGCCAGTGTAACGGTTCTGCCACTGCGGCCTTGTGGGGGAGGAAGGCATGGTAGAAGTTTAGAAGTCCCAGGAAGGCTTGAAGCTCTCCCTTTGTCTTGGGACTGGGTGCCTGCTGAATCGATTTGAGCTTGGATTCATCAGGATGGATGCCTTCGGCATCTATACAAACCCCCCAAAATTCAGTGGAAGTGACTCCAATTTTGCATTTCTCCTGTTTGAGCTTCAGCCCCGCTTTGCGGAAACACCGCAAAATGGCCCTGAGCCTGTCAGACAGGTTTTTGACTGATTCCCCTGCAATGAGGACATCATCGAAATATGGGCATACACCTGAAATGTTACGGAGCATGCGCTTTGAAAGATGCCAGGGGCTACATTCACGCTTTGAAAGATGCCAGGGGCTACATTTACCCCGAACTGTAGTCTTTGCACTTTGAAGGCTCCCCGGTGTGTCACAATGGTTTGGGCCTTTGCCATGGTGTCATCCACCGGCAACTGCTGATAGGCCTGGGCCAAATCTAATTTGGCAAAAATGCGACCTCCCTGTAGAAATGCCAGAATATGGCTAACTACAGGCACCAGATAGGAGTGCTGCTGGAGAGCTTTATTTAATGTGCATTTATAGTCAGCACAAATGCGGACTTCTCCGTTGGCCTTAAGTGGCGTGACAATGGGAGTTTCCCATGGACTGCTGTCCACGGGTTCCAAAATGCCTTGCTGCAACAATTTGTCCAGCTCAGCATTTATTCTCTGCTTGAGAGCAAAGGGCATCCGATGAGGCTTAATCCTGATCAGTGCTATAGAGCAGTGGTTCTGAACCTTCCTAATGCCGCGACCCTTTAATACAGTTCCTCATGTTGTGGTGACTCCCAACCATAAAATTATTTTCATTGCTACTTCATAACTGTAATTTTGCTACTGTTATGAATCGTAATGTAAATATCTGATATGCAGGATGTATTTTCACTGTTACAAATGGAAAAAAGTGATAAAGTACAGGTAGTCCTTGACTTACAAGTTTGCTTAGTGACTGTTCAAAGTTACAAGGGCACTGAAAAAAGTGACTTATGACAATTTTTCACACTTATGACCGTTGCAGCATCCCCAGGGTCATGTGATTTACATTTCGATGCTTGGCAACTGATTCATATTTATTATGGTCACATTGTTCCAGGGTCATGTGATCGCCTTTTGCAACCTTCTGACAAGCAACGTTAATGGGGGAAACCAGATTCACTTAACAACCATGTTACTAATTTAATCTCTCTCTCCCTCTCTCTGTCTCCCTCTTTCTTTCTCTCTCTCCCTCTCCCCATTTCTCTCTCCCTCTCCCTTTCTCTCTCCCTCTCTCTTTCTCCCTCCCTCTCTCCCTATTTCTCTCTCCCTCTCCCTTTCCTTCTCCCTTTCTTTCCTTTTCTTTCTCTCTCTCCCCCTCTCTTTCTCTCTGTCTCCTTCTTTCTCTCTCTCCCTGTCACTCTCCCTTTCTCTCTCTCTCCCTCTCTTTCTCTCTCTCCCTCTCTCTATTTCTCTTTCCCTCTTTCTCTCCCTCTCTCTATTTCCCTCTCCCTCTCTTCCTCTCAAAGATCCTTAAAATCCTTAAAAGTTATGCTTGGGTGGAAGACTTTTTCTTTTACAGATGGTGTGGGTTGGCAGACAAGTACTCAAAAAAAAGGGAAAAAAAGTGTGAATAGGCGCCCAGTAGCTAGCTTGAAGTTTGAACGACTTCTTTCTCTTGCCACCGGCTTCTAGGAGGAGCAAAAGACATCCAGCACTGCAACCAGGCACCCTGGACTGGCCATTCCAGGGCTTCCTGCACCGGCTGACTTAGTTGTCTGCAACCTCCTGTTGTCGCTTGAGGGGGGGAAGGGACACGGGCAGGAGAGATTCCTTCTTT
>NW_015386964.1:454395-461457 GCF_001527695.2 Protobothrops mucrosquamatus
ATTTTCACCTTCCACTGAGCGTACTTGATTCTCAGCTAAATGTTTTCTGACAAGTCCCTCTCTCAATGCATTTCCTTTTTCCTAAAAATTTCTGGCAGTGGAGTATACACTTCCCCAATTGGAGTCTCGGCTTTGGATCCCGATCAGGCGGGAGGCAGAATAAAAGGAAGCCGTTTAAAGGCAGGAGGGGGGAAAATCCCGAGGTTGGCTTGCTCCCGATTCACGGCAAAAAAGGTGAAGGGAAGCTCGCAATTTGGGCTGGCTTGCTGGCTTTCTCGCCCGCGCCAACTCCCTTCTCTTCGCTTGCAGCTGGGCGATTCCGAGTTTAAGCGCAGCTCCTAGCAACCCCGAGGAAAATCCCACGGATGGGGGTGGGGAGACTCAATTAAGGTGCTTGCAAGCCCCCCACGTAAGGGCAGAGACCAACCCCACGAATGGCCATCCTGGCTCATGCCCGCGCAAAGCAGCAACTCCGATCTAGATGGGGGGGGTCAACAGAAAGGAGGCAAGCGAGTGAACAACACCTCGGATGCACCAGCCTGTCTTCTGCTGCCCACAACAGCTCCCCTCCTTTGCAAGCCACTATTCATTTTTACCAGCTGCGGATCCGATTTTGCCAACCAAAAATAAAAATAAAAATACCCTGGGATTTGGGGGGGCACGGGGGAGAGAGAGAGGTACCAAGTCTGCGCCTTGCTCTAAGAATGCACTTTCCAGGTTTTTTTAAAGCTAAGATTAAAAAAAAAATACAATCCAAAAGTGCTATTTTAAAAAGCAATTGCACTGAATGCATCATGGCAAGCTTTTATTCACAGACACCAGATTTTTTTCCCCCAGATCATAAAATGTCCATTCCTCCCTCCAAAAGGGAGGGACTCAAAATACAAAAGGAACCCACCCCCACGGCAAAGCCCTCCGGCGTGCTGATTCCACAGCTAACAACCCTTCCTTCCCTCCCTCCCTCCCTCCTTCCTCCTCCTCCTCCTGCCTCACCCCCCCTCAACTCCCCGCCAGCCCATCTCCCCTCCTCCACCGAGGCGCGAGCGACTGCATGCAAGTGCGATTTGGAGCAGCTCTGCAGGCTTCACAGATTCCCCGGGAAGATACGTCACGGACGCCAATGTCCGGGCCGCAGCTTCTGATTGGTGAAAAGGCTGGGAGAAGGCGGGCTGAGTCGTTCGCTCTTGCTAGCTCTACCTGAGAGGTGGGGAGTTGCTCCTTTGATGCTTTAAGACTTATCATTCTCTGTTGTTTTTATCCGCCTGGAGACAGATATATTTCCGATGGTTTTAGGCGACCCCTGTGAAAGGGTTGTTCGACCCCCAAAGGGGTCGCGACCCACAGGTTGAGAACCGCTGCTATAGAGGGATCTAACCTTAAAGCAATTGGAGGCCCTTTGTATGCCCCCAAATCTGAACTAAAAACATCAGCAAACTCTTTACACACCTCAGAAAGGCTGGCCGTCTGCAAACTGTTTAACCCTGCCACCTGGATTCCTAAATTATTAAACCAATCGAGTCCAATCAGATTCGTGTGGTTGCCCTCAACAACTACAATGTCCAAAGGGCCCTCGAAATCCCTAAACTTCATCCCAAGTGTGCCCTCCCCCTTGACGTTTACCCTGGAATTCTGGAAGTCGGTCAAAATAAGATTCAATGGAGCTTCCGGTTCCGGGTTGCAGTGGGTGCAGTCACACGAAGAGACTTCTCTCTTCGTTGCCTGCTTTTCCTCTGCCAGTAGACCCTTAATCAAGTCGAAAAGTCACCCTGGAGGGGTAACTACCGATGAGGAGGACTCTTGTCGATCGTGGGGGGAGGAGGCAGCTCCTTCCGCGGTCCGAAGCAGCTCCTCAGGGCCGACGGAGAAAAGATCGGCCAGTAACATGGCCGATCATTTAGCTGCTCCAGCCGAAAGTCAAAAGAACATCTAAGCGTTAAGAAACCATCGTGGATGATCCCGGTGAGACTTTTTCCTCCCTCTCTTTGCCTAACTACTCTCCTGTTAAAAGCCTTTTGGAATTACTTCCCTGCTTTGAAAGAGCTGCCTTTGTCTAGCTGGGAAAAAGAGCTTTTCATAACAAAGGGGGGGGGAAAAGTTAACTTTTTATTGACTATTTTTATTTTTGGTTACTTTGGGGCCCTGGAAAAATCCTTATCATAGAACTTTATTATTATATCTTCTAAGCTGGAGAATATTGTTTTCCTATGTCTTGGACTTATTTTTTTAAAGGGATAAATCTTTATTGTTAAAAAAAAACAACTCTATGAGAAGCTGGAAAAGAGATTTCACAGCTCTTTGTCTTTGATAATGTCATTTTTGGTGTCTGGAAGAGACTTTCATAGTTTACTGAGGACACCTTGTGGAGAAATTTAAAATTGCAACTGTCTTTTGTTTTTGTTTTTGGTCTAATGATGAGATTGGCTTTGATCTTTAGACCATCATAAAGGAAAATGAAAATAATTCAACAGCTGTTATTTGTGGGGGTGGATACTGACTAAATGTTTTGGAATACAGCCTCCACTAAAAGATAACAGGACTGATCTTAGTTACTATTGAAATGGAGAAATCGTATTTACAACTTGACTGTAAACTTATACTGGATAAAATCTATGAAGCTACTGAGGAAATATATTTCCAAATAAGAGAGAGTACTATAGAAATAATAAACGGAAATTCTACTGTGAACTTACAAACTGACCTTCAGACTCTATTTGATCATTCTACAGACCAAAACGCAATAGAAAAGAAATTAACTTACACTAAAGAAGATTCTATCTCATTCTACATACAACCTATTGAGACTTTGAATGACCAAAAAATGATTGTAACTAAACCAGCTACAATTGCAAAACTAACAGAAATGGACTTGAAATTACAACTCTTGGAGAATTATGACAACTTTGATAATCAACTACTAACTATAAAATTGGACATGATCGAGTGTTTTATTCAACAGACAGGATCCAGGCATCAAAAACAGAAGATGGGAGGTCTCTTACTGACCCAAATGATATTACAAGCAATAATGGGAGATCTATTTGCTGAAACAGAAGCCTTGTTATGGAAACCTGCTTGGCATAAAAAGAAAGCCAGAATAAGACTAAAAAGAGAAATTTAAAATTATATGTAATGGATTAAAAAGGTTTTGAGAAATACAGATTGATTTAAGGATTAAGATTTAGAGTTGAAAATCTGTGATTATTAGAATATATATGTTAAACAGAGTAAGAATGTATTTTTTGGAATAATATGTTGATTTGTATGAAAATTATTTTGTAATGGAATGAGAATAAGAATATGAAAGAGGTTTTTAGAGACTTGGATTGATTTAACAATTAATTGAGTGTGTTAAGTTAGTAAGACGATGTTTTGTGTAATAATAGGCGTGTTCTTTTTTTTTAGACATGATAACTATTTGGATGAGATTTAAATGCTATCTAAAGAAATAAGAGAGATTTGTGATAATGAGATTAAGAATTAGAATATATCTGGATTTGTATTTTAGAAGGGATACCCGAAGTGATAATATGTTTATCTAAGATTAAATTGGACTATGGTAACTGTAAATTAATAAAGTTTGAAAACAGAATTAGGACTTATAGAAATGTAATGTAGAAATAGATTATGTGGCTTCCGGTGGCTCGGTGGCTGCCGAAGGAGGCTTTTTGATAGCCTCCTGTCCGGGACTGCGTAAAAATTGCCAAAACAGCGTATACCAGCTGTTTGGTGGTCTGAACCTTCTCTCTGGGCAAAGGAGAGAAGGAGAGCTTACTCTGAAGTAGGAGTTGAGTTCCCTAGTCTCCCTGGGGGGTTCCCAGGGAGGCGAAGGTGAGAACTCCTCTGGAGCTCAGAGTTCCTCCGCAGATCGGGATGTCTTCGTTTTCTAGCGAAGCCAGATGCCGTCTCCACCTCTGATGGTTTTTTTCTGAGACTTTAAATGTGAGTAATTTTTAACAGACAGAGCTGTCTAGGAAACTTGGACTTTTTATAAAGAATTTATAACTTTGACTCAGAAGAATAAAGTACTCTTCTCAATTGACTGAAATTGAAAGTTAACTTTCAGACAAGGGAGAAAAAAATGGCTGCGGCTCAGCCGCTTCTTTGTTCTAAAGAGACACTTTCATTTTCCTTCCAGTTGTGGATTGCTACATTGTAAAGACTGTAAAGATTCTTCAAAAATTAAAGAAAAATTGAAGAAAAATCTGCTTCACTACTTGCTGTGTTGGACTGTATATTAAGATCCTTTTCAAACTTAAGAATGGCTTCTAAACGTGTTGTAGCCTCTGCAGCACCTAAGCCAGCTGTTTCTTCCCCAGTTGTACAAACTATGCATCAGAAAGCTAAAACTCCTCCACCCTCTCCCCCACCTTATATTACTTTGAAGGATTTGCAGGATTCTTTGATGCAGATGTCTAAACAAATAGTGCAACAAATGAGAGTGGAGACAGAAGAGCTTCTTGGTAAAAAGAATGATGAATTGTGTGAGAACATGTCTCAAATTTTTCAAGGCTTTGCTTTTCATATGGATCGTATAGAGGCGCGTGTGGAAGAAGTGGGAGAAAAAATGGAAGGGATGGAGGAGAGAATAGAAAAAGTAGAAGAGGGTATAGAGATTGCTCAAAATGATATTGTAATGACACAATTTAGAGAAATGGAATTCGCAACAAGAATCAGGGGGCTGAAAGAGGATGCACAAGAGAAATTGAGGGAAGAGGTATCAGCTGCCTTAGCATTAGTTTTTGACTGCGATCCTGAAATTATATATGGAGAAATAGAAAAAATATTTAGAGTCAATTCATGGGTCGCATGTCAGAGAAAACAGCCCAGGGATGTTGTTGTTTACTTTTCTAGAAAAACATGTCGAAATGATATTATACAGGCCTTTTACCAACAGAGATTTCAGATTGCTGCTCAAGATGTTATACTTTTGAAAGAAATACCTTCAAAAATTTTAAGAAAAAGAAAGGAATTTGCCTTTTTAGCTCAAGAGTTGAAGAAGCAGCAAGTACCTTTTAGATGGGAAATACCAGTTGGAATGGCCTTGACATATGCTGGGAACCGTTATAGACTTAACACAGTTCAGAAGGCTAAACATTTTTATCTAACGGTTCTGAAAGCTGATTTATCTTCTACATCACCAGTTAAAGGAACAGAAGAAGGAGTGGAACAACTGATTGTGGACTTGCCTGGAGCTATGTCGTTATCTGCAGGAGATTTTCAGAATTTACAAATGTTGGAGGCAAAGGATGATCCAAAAGACCAGAGAATGACACGTGCAGCTTACAAGCGAAAGGAAAGAGAACAGCAGAAAGAGGCTATGCCCCAAACATGTTCAACTACCTCGGAGCCAGTGGGAGGGGCTAGACCAAAAAGATCTGTTATGATAGATCTGCAAGGGATGCTTCAGAAGCTTCAAAAGCCAAAGGATGGCTAAATTAATAACTTTAAATGTTAATGGATTGAATTCACCACAAAAAAGGAGGAAAGTATTTTATTATTTGAAGCAACATAAGAATGATATTATATGTTTACAAGAGACGCATATTACATTAAAAGATCAAAAGTATTTGTTTAATCCTAAATTGGGTTTACATTTTATTGCCCCTGCTCCAAAGAAAAAAGTGGGTGTAGTTCTTTATGTTAAGAAGGAATTGATGCCAAAGTTAATAGATGCTGATGCAGAAGGAAGATTTGTGTTCATTGAAATCATATTGAATGGGAAAAAATGTCTTCTTGTGGGTTTATATGCACCTAATTTATATCAACAACAAAAGCAATTTTATACTCATTTACATCAAAAGATAACACAATTGGATTATAAATCTGTTATTATGATGGGAGATTGGAATGGCGTAATAGATCCAAAAAGAGATAAAAAGACTTCTTCTAAAATTTCAATGCAAACTAAATTGCCTAAAAGTTTTTTTGCATTACAGGAAGACCTTGAGTTAAGAGATATATGGCGAGAGAGGAATATAGGAGAAAGTGACTTCACCTTTTTTTCGGATAGGCATCAATCTTATTCTAGAATTGATTTTATTTTGATTACTAATTATCTGATTTCTAGGGTTAAGAAGGTGAAGATTTTTTTCTAAGATATTGTCAGATCATAGTCCTGTATGGATGGAAATTTCAACTGATGGAGGTAGTAGAAGGACTTGGAGATTAAATGAGAATTTATTGAATTCTGAAACAAATGTGCAGAAACTTAAAGACTATTTAAAAGATTTTTTTATGTTGAATATGAATAAAGGCACCTCCATGTCAATGGTTTGGGATGCAAGCAAAGCAGTTATGAGGGGTGCCTTAATTTCAATGAACTCTGCTTATAAGCGAAATCAGCAACAAAGGTATAAAGATATGGAGCAAGAGATAAAAATAAAGGAAAAAGCTTTCTCCTTAAATCCAATGGATAAGAACTTAAAGGCATCTATTGCAATGTTGAAAGAACAATTTAATATGTTGCTTTCTGATCAAATTGCTGTTAATTTGAAATATATGAAACATATATTTCAACTGCAACACAGATAAACCTGGAAGATGGTTAGCTTATCAATTACGTAAAAAACAAAAACAAAGACTCATTGAGAAAATAAATTACAAGGGTAAAGACGTTTTTCAACAGGACTTGATTAAAAGGGCTTTTTCGGAATATTTTTCTAAATTATATGCCTCTGAGAATATACAATCTTTTGAAATAGACAACTATTTGCAACAAGCAAATTTGCCTCGTCTCACTGATGATCAAAAAGGATTGATGAATTGTCTGATTGTGTTGGAAGAGATTGCAGAGGCATTTAAACAATTGAAGGTTGGTAAGGCCCCCGGCACAGATGGGCTTACTGCAATTTATTATAAAAAATTGTCTGAAGAAATGTTAGAACCCTTGAGATGTCTTTTTAATGATATTTTAATGGGAGGACAAATACCACCATCTTGGAGGTGTGCATTTATTTCACTTATACCAAAGGAGGATCAAGATATGACTCAGCCTAAAAACTATAGGCCAATATCTTTATTGAACACGGATTACAAGATTTTTGCAAAAATATTAGCCAATAG
>NW_015386964.1:461727-465363 GCF_001527695.2 Protobothrops mucrosquamatus
TAATGCTAAATTGTATAAAAATAATTATGACAAGTTATGGAGCAAAGTTCAAAAGGATTTGAAGGAGTGGAAGAAATTACAGTTATCATTATTGGGAAGAATCTCAGTGATAAAAATGAATGTTCTCCCAAAGTTCCTTTTTTTGTTCCAGATGATACCTATTTTAAAAAAGGATTCAAATTTGGAGGAGTGGCAAAGAGGTATCAACAGGTTTATCTGGCAGGGGAAAAAACCTAGGGTAAAATTTAAAATTTTGCAAGATGCACGGGAAAGAGGGGGACTTAAAGCCCCTAATTTAAAATTATATTATGATGCGGTGGTCTTAACCTGGATTAGTGATTGGATTAATTTAACCAATAGAGATATCTTGGTACTTGAAGGTTGGGATTTATATTATGGATGGCATGCTTACTTATTTTTTGATAAGAAAATTGATCGTGTTTTTAAATCTCACATTTTAAGAGTTGCACTTTTGAGAGTTTGGAAAAAGTATTCTTATAAGGTAAATTCAAAAATCCCAATATGGGCTATCCGGGAACACGCAATACAAGGAATTACAAGGGATGCAAAATTAGAAGGAATTGTTTATAAAGATCTACTCATGTTAAGAGGACAGGACTGGCAAATTAAATCATTGGATGAGTTAAGACAGGATAATGTACTCCAGTATATTGTCAGTTGGTTGAGAGATGGCATATAGATCAGAAATTGGGTTTAACTTTAGAAGATGTGAACTTGATAAAACAGATTAAAGATCAAAGTAGAGCCCATATTAGGAGAATATATAGTGTTTTGATAGAACTTGATTCGGAAACAGAATTAGTTAAAGATTGTATGATTAAATGGGCTCAAAATATTCAAGAACCAATAATGTTAGAAACTTGGGAAGTAATTTGGGTAAGAAATGTCAAGTTCACCCAAGCACAGAATTTAAGGGAAAGCTTTTATAAAATGTTTTATAGATGGCATTTGGATCCCCAAAAATTGTCTTGCATGTATCCGAATTTGCAACCAAAATGTTGGAGATGTGATAATATGGACGCAACTTATTATCATATTTGGTGGACATGTAGGGATGTTAAAGCTTTTTGGATTAAGATTTGGTGGAATATCCAACAGATTTTTAAGAAAAAGATAAAGTTTACACCGCAGTTAATTCTATTGGGTATTATGGATAATTTGGATCAAAAAGAAATGAAATTGATGTTGTACTGTATAACAGCAGCAAGGACATTAGTTGCTCAAAATTGGAAAAAGAAGACGTTACCAACTATGGATGATTGGAGACAGAAGGTGTCGTATTTTGCAGAGATGGCAAAAATATCCGCATACCTGAAGGATCACTCGCAGGAGAAATTTATCTCAATGTGGAGAAGATGGATAGATTATATTCAGAGAAAATATGAATTGAATAATTAATATGTAGCTTTTGATTAAAAAAATTTTCTTTCTTTTTATATGCATATATACACAAAAACAAATATTGTTATATTTATAAAATTTGTATGTATGTTAATGTTATTTTAGAGTCATAGTAAGTGTATACTAGTGTGTAGTAATAATGAGTAGCTTTGGATAGAATTGGATTACTGTGTGTTTATTTCCTGGTTCAGCTCTGGGAAGTCCTGGGGGGGAGGGGGGAAAGGGAATAGATAGATGTATATAAATTGATGTATTGTAGATTTATATGTGATTTTTTTAAGGAGGTGCCCGGTGGATACCCCAACTGCACCAGACGGGATGGTTGAGAGAGAAGGGAAGTAGGAGAGAGGGAGGAAGGAGGAGAGGTTGTAGGTCTGGGGGGAGGAAGGTGTGGAAAGTGAAAGAGGGGGGTGCAGGGGGGAACACCGGACACTTCCGTGAATGTGTTGAGTAGTGTTATTTTCTTGGTTGATATTGTGATTAAATGCATCATATTTATGTTATTGTTTTTAATTGAAAAATCAATAAAAAAATTAAAAAAAAAAGAAATAGATTATGTTAAACAGGTTATATTATTTGAGGGAAATAGAGAGGGAACATTTAACGTATTTACTCGAGGTATTATATGATTTTGTTTCTGGATGATTGATCACCCAACTACCACGGTGTGTCTTGAGCATTCTGTTGTAAAAGTTAAAAAACCAATAAAATTTGTTATATATATAAAAAAAACAAGATTTGATGACCCGAGCTTAACTTGTTGGCCGCTTCTCCCACAAATCTGCTTAAGGGTTCGTTGGGAGATGATTGAGAGGGCTGAACCCATGTCCAACCCCATGTCTGAAGCGACCCCTTGCAATTGGACTTCCAGGTGTAGTTTCTTCTTGAGTGGACGATGGGCACCTGTCCTAAAGACACTCCGCCTATTCGCACAAAAACCCACCCTGTTCTGACTGGAAACCCCAGTATCTTTCCGAGGCAACTCTTCCGATGCGTGTTCTTTTCTGCAACCCAAACAAACGGCGGCGATGTGGCCTTGCCTGCCACACGCCCAGCAAGTTGCGGTGCGGAACTGGCAGTCAGCTCATTTGGGGCAGCCTCCACACCCAAAACACTGAGAGAAGGGAACTGCCTTGTCAAGTTGCCTTTGAGGCCTTCTTTCAGGAGGTTGCTGCAACCAATCGACTTTGTGGTCCGATTCAGAGTCTTCACCGCTCTCGGCGTCCTCTTGGTGGACTGTGTCCACGGAGGGTTCTTGACAAGCCGCAAGGCCTTAACAGCTCCGCCTGCTGCTTCTTCGGCCGTTATCTCCCTCAACACGTCTTGAAAAGAAACAGTTTCTTTGGCAAAGATCTTTTGCTGAAGTTCTCGGCTCCTCAGACCACAAACTAAACGGTCCCATAACCGTTCTTCAAGGTCCTTGAATTCGCAAGGCCTCGCAGCTTGGTGAAGAGCAGCAATGAAATCTGCGGTGGACTCCCCGGGACACTGGTCCCGCTGTTCAAAAGCGTGTCGCCAAGCGACAACCGAAAGCTTCGGCTCAAAATGTTCCTTGAGCATTTTTTTTAGCTCAGCATAAGCAATAGACTCCAATGGCGCTGGTGCAACCAAGTTCTCTGTGATATCGAATGTTGCTTGACTGCAAACACACAGCAGCGTCATGGCCTTCAATCCATCTTCCTGGACCTGGTTGACTCGCAGGTAGTTCTGAACCCTCGTGACGTAGGAGCTCTACCTCTCTGGATGAGCGATGTTGAATTCTGAGAGTCGACCTATCTTCGCCATGGTGAGTCTTTGGCGGCCTTTTCTTTTTTTTTTTTTTAAATTTTTTTTATTTTTCACCATACACCAAAACTACATAAACATAAATCTTTTCTTCTAACAGAACAGTGCTGTACATTTTAAATGTTCTTTACATCTTATTTACATTTTATATACATCAATAATTATATCTTTTTCTTTCTCTGTTCTAGCCAATTATAACATTTATTCCAAATTTCATAAAATTCTGACGCCTCCTTATCTTTTAGTTCTAACGTAAGTTTATTCATTTCTGCGCATTCCAAAATTTTATACATAATCATATCATTTGTGGGAATATTTTCACTCTTCCAACATTGCGCATATGCTATACGGGCTGCAGTCAATATGTGTATAATGATGTGTTGGAGTTGTTTTTCCATCTTTAAATTTATTATGCCCAAAAGAAATATT
>NW_015386964.1:469265-478331 GCF_001527695.2 Protobothrops mucrosquamatus
TTTAGTATTAGAAATAATATAGGCTATTACAGCTTACTACTTAGCACCGTCTGTTAGAATTCTTGCTTCCGCATCATCTGTGGCTTTATCAGGGCCTCAGATCCACCATCAGCTGCTGGCAGAAGTTTCCACGTTGAAATTAGGAGGTTTCCTTCGTCCTAACGGGCGATTGCCTTTCGCCTCGTTGTTCCTCCGGCATTCCCCTTTCTCACGCGTTGTCCTCCAGACTTCCCCGCGCCCCCAAAGGGTCTCCAAACATGGAAAGATCAGAGTTAGGTGACAGAGCCTGTCTCCTTAACTCTGCATCGCCTGGTCTTTGGCGGCCTTTTCAATGCCTTGTTCTGCGCAGGCTTCCGGAAGGGTTCCATGGCGGTTCCTTGAATCACTCTCCTCCAGCATTTTTGTACTGGCAGGCAGAGTGAGAAAGAAGGTTGGAACGCCATCCCTCTCAGCTCTAGGCCTTCCCGTGGTGAGTCAGCCCTTCGTTTTGCGGCAGCACGATCCCACCTTCGTCGCCAATGTTCTGTTTCTTGCTGGGTTCAGCACTGAAGAGGCAAGAGTAGTAAACAGGTACTTCTTTATTGAAGACAAAACAGAACTCAAACAAAGATGGCTCCGCCCCTATTTATACATTCAGCTTGGGGCGATGTCAACCAATGAATGCACTGTATTCTCCCGCTCAAATGCATACTAATTATTTCACAGACAGCAAGTCTGGCTAGGAAGCCACGTGGTCTGCTAACGGTTCCCTGTGCAGCTCCCTGCACCTGCTTAATAAGTAAAGCTCAGTACATTACACCAGTGTTGAATGTAGGGTATTTTTCCTCCCCATTAGCTTTGGATTACATTTCTGCTAATGCTGGGCCTTCCACACTGCATGGGGCACAGAGAAAGACACTTATAAGTTAACAAATAAGGCAATATATAAAAATGAGAGCTGTTTGCAAAAGGGGATATGTTTTCAGAGTCCTGGATTACTCATTTCAAATTAAGAGAGTGTTAACAGACCATTTATGAAAGGTTGCAGGAATTGGATATGGCCAGTCTAGAGAAAAGAAGGACTAGGTGTGACATGATAGCAGTCTTCCAGTATGCTACAAAGAGGAAGGGTCAACTTATTTTCCAAAGCATCACAAGGCAAGGCAAGAAACAATGGATGGAGACTAATCAAGGAGAGAAGCAACCTGGAACTAAGGAGAAACTTCTTAATAGTGAGAAAAATTAACCAGTGGAGCAGCTTGCCTTCAGAGGTTGTGCGTGCTCCATCACTGGAGGATTTTAAAAAGAGACTGGACTGCCATTTGTCTGGAGTGGTGTAGGGATTGCACTAGAAGACCTCCAAGGTTCCTTCCAGCTGTATTCTGATTGATTGGTAGTATGGCTCTATGCTGCAGTAGTGAAGTCATTTGGAATACTGCATCCAGTTCTGGTCACCACAACAAAAAAAAAAGATGCTGACATTGTGGAAAGTGCAGGGAAGAACAGCAAAGATGATAAGGGGTATGGATGCTAAACTGTATAACTGTATAAGTATGTCTAGCTTAAAGAAAAGGATTAGGAGTGACATGATAACTGTCTTCCAATACTTGAGAGTCTTTCACAGAGTAAAGCACTGAGTGTAGGATAAGAAGTGTAGGATAAGAAGAAATGGTGGAAGCTAGTTAAAGAAAGATCCAAACTGGAACTAAGAAGAAATTTCTTAATATTGAGAACAATTAATCAATGGAACAGTTTGCCTCCTGAAGTTGTCGGTGCTCTATCACTGAAGGTCTTCAAGAAAAGATTGGACAACCATTTGTCCAGAATGGAATAAGGTTTCCTGCATTGGGTGGGGTGGCTTAGACTGGAGGATCTCCAGGGTCACTTCTAGTCTTATGGTTCTATGTTTTCTATTTCCATAAATATTTCAGACTTGAAAGTGACTTGTAGTGTTAGGGCAATGAGATTGCAAAAGCTATCAAACTGTAAAATTAAAGTAATATTTTTGCTGTTTGTCATCAAATACATTGATGATTTATCCCTATATCTGGGATCCACTGATGACATCATTCTCATCTGAGCCACATGAAAGCAGTTCTGCAGAAAAGCCACTAAATTTTAGCACAAGTTATCCCTGCGCTTATTTATTTATTTTGGAAAATTTATATTGCTGCCTATTCACTCAAGGTAGCTTACAGGAGATAAAAACATAGTATAAAAGAAATAAAAAATAAAAAATAAAAGTAATAAAATAGTAACCCTCCACCCCCTCACCCCAGTGACAACACACACTCATACAAGGGGGTGGAGGCCAGTCTAATATCCAGAGGGATGCTGTTCCAGAGGGAGGGAGCCACCACGGAGAAGGCCCTTCTTCTGAATCCTGCCAGATGCAGGATTCAGATGGGACCCCAGATGGGACTCGCAACATTCCTTGCCTCCTCACTAGCCAATAGCTAAATTGTGAGCCCAAGCCATAAAATAAATAAGTAATTGACTTAACTAATAAAATTTTATTGTATTTTTAAATTATATTTGGTTGTTTTAACTTGATCTGTTCTTGTTTCAACTGAGACCTGCTTTTGGATTGTAACAAAATGTTCATTAATTCATTCTGTCCATGATCAAAAAAGAAAGAAAGAAAGAAAGAAAGCATTCCTCTTAATCTCCTCCTCCAAAGTCTTATTCATCTGCTCAGGGAAAGTATTTATTGCCTTCTGCTGGCCCCAGGTGAGGGTAGTGACTTTTCTGGAGGCAAAAGAAGAATCCATATTTGGTCTACTCAGTGTTACTTTGCTAAGGACAACTTGTACTTTGCCAGTCCTTTGGCACGATTAATCAGATTAGACTCCCATAAAAGCAATGAATGGGAAAATAAAATGAATATGATTCTGGGTAGATAGCAATTTTCTTATCATAAGGTACATTATTGAATGTTTATGAGGAACAAGGGCCATGGTTGTCTTTCCAAAGCTAACTTACAGTATACTCCTCCTGTCTCCTTGCCTCCTAATTTGGCCCATGGATATCTTATGCCTTTTGTAGCAATACAAATTTGCAAGAATACAAGGTTGAGAGTTGAGGAAATTTCTGTACAGAAAGGAATTTAGGAAGGATAAAACCTTTAATTCCACTGAATGTACTGAAAGTTTAAAATCAACTAGAGAAACACTAGAACTTCAGTTTATTTCATTTCTATATCAAACTTCTAAAATAGCTGAGAGTGGTTGACCTTAAAGTTTAAACAATTTTACTTCATTAAAGCTAAATTGAATAGATTAATATTGATGTGGTTAAAGTCATTTATTTGTTTTAAAAGCCAGGAAAAATAAAGATAGGTCTTGTAGGCCAATTTCAAGGAGTGTATTCCACAATTCTCTAACCATCCAAAAGAAAATTAAGGATCTTTATTTCAATTAAAATTATATGAGCCACCTTTCTAACCATCATCTGATGAGCAATTAGACATATTAGTCTCTAACAAGAACTGTTTTGACTTGTAGTGATGGTCCAATTTCTGCTATCATACCTGAGAGTCAATATCTTATTCCTGTGCATCTACTATGTAGACAGTTATGTCTCACCTGTAGACCTCTCTGTCCTCTGTGGTATACGAAGGAACTGAGAGGGATGAAATGAATGAAGAGATGCCTAGAGTGCTGCTGGCAGAAGACAAGGGATGAACTCGATCGAACATGGGTAGCAGCTGTTATTAAGGCCTACCTCGTGGCAATTCATGCGGGGAAGTGTAAATATGTCTCTGCTCCAATTGCGTCTGCAGATAGTTGACCAGCAACCCTCTTTAAGGTGAGCCTGGGGAAAAGGAAACTGATGTCCACCTGAAGGGATGCACTGAGGAATTTGCAAAGTTTCTGGAAGACAAAGACTCGACTTTGTTCCCAGTTAGATGCTGGAGTAGTTGCTGGTCAGGTAGAGGCCCCTGGGGCAGGTTCTTGCCCTGTTATCTGGGAACAGTTTGACCCTGTTGATCCTGAGGAAGTGGAAAGGATCCTAGGGAGTATGCAAGCAAGCACCTGTGTTTTAGACCCATGCCCCTCCTGACTTGTGAAACCTTCCTGGGAGGTGACATGCAGGTGGACTCTGGCAAAGATTAATGCTTCCATATAGGAGGGGGTAGTGCCCCAGCATTTTAAGGAGGCTGTGGTCCACCCTCTCTTCAAGAAGCCATCGCTGGTTTCCACGCTGTTGAATAATTTCCAACTTGTCTCCAATCTTCCCTTTCTGGGGAAGGTGGTTGAGAAAGTGGTTTGTGCAGCAACTTCAGTGGTTTCTGATGAAATGGATTATCTGGACCCCTGCCAGTCAGGATTCATGCCTGGATATGAGACAGAAATGGCATTGGTCACACTTTTTGATACTCTCTGGCAGGAGCGGGATGGGGGTAGTGCATCCATCCTTGTTCTACTTGACCTCTTGGTGGCTTTCAATACCCTTCTGGGGCAGCTTCAGGGGTTGGGAGTGGGGGCTTTGTGCAATTCCGGTTCACTTCCTTCCTCTGTGACCGCTCTCAGTCAGTGTTAATAGGAGGTGAGAGATCCAGCCCTTGCCCACTGCTTTGCAGAGGGCCTCAGGGCTCAGTACTCTCTCCACTCCTATTCAACATCTACTATTCATTTTTAGCAGCTGCGGATCCGATTTTGCCAACCAAAAATAAAAATAAAAATACCCGGGGATTTGGGGGGGCACGGGGGAGAGAGAGAGGTACCAAGTCTGCGCCTTGCTCTAAGAATGCACTTTCCAGTTTTTTTTAAAGCTAAGATTTAAAAAAAAATACAATCCAAAAGTGCTATTTTAAAAAGCAATTGCACTGAATGCATCATGGCAAGCTTTTATTCACAGACACCAGATTTTTTTTCCCCAGATCATAAAATGTCCATTCCTCCCTCCAAAAGGGAGGGACTCAAAATACAAAAGGAACCCACCCCCACGGCAAAGCCCTCCGGCGTGCTGATTCCACAGCTAACAACCCTTCCCTCCCTCCCTCCCTCCTCCTCCTCCTCCTGCCTCACCCCCCCAACTCCCCGCCAGCCCGTCTCCCCTCCTCCACCAAGGCGCGAGCGACTGCATGCAAGTGCGATTTGGAGCAGCTCTGCAGGCTTCACAGATTCCCCGGGAAGATACGTCACGGATGCCAATGTCCGGGCCGCAGCTTCTGATTGGTGAAAACGCTGGGAGAAGGCGGGCTGAGTCATTCGCTCTTGCTAGCTCTACCTGAGAGGTGCGGAGTTGCTCCTTTGATGCTTTAAGACTTATCATTCTCTGTGTTGTTTTTATCCGCCTGGAGACAGATATATTTCCGATGGTCTTAGGCGACCCCTGTGAAAGGGTTGTTCGACCCCCAAAGGGGTCGCGACCCACAGGTTGAGAACCGCTGGGCTAGATGATTTCAGAATGTCCCAAGGTACTTTTTCAGGAGGCAACTGGACTTTCTTGTTTTTCTTTGAAGACGTTTCACTTCTGATCCAAGATGCTTCTTCAGCTCTGACTGGATGGTGGGGAATGGAAAGATTTATACTCCTTGCAGACAACTGCTCATTTGCATTCTTTTAGTGAGTTGTTAGTGCTATCTGGAGGCTTATCTCTGTCTTCAGGGTCACCTGAGTAGTACAAATGGGTGTGGAGTATTCTTGGAACTGTTGAAGGGACTGTGTTGTAGACTGAAGTTTGATAATGTCATATCCCTCCCCCTATGTTGAGAGAGGGCTGTTCAATTCCCTGGGGAAGTCCACGCCATGGACTCCCCAAAATCCACAAAGAGGGAACACCACTCAGACCAACTGTTAGCAGCATCAACTCTGTCACTTACAACATTGTAAAATATCTAACCACCGTATTAGCTCCTCTAGTTGACAACACCACTCATCACAGCAATAATTCACACGACTTCACCACCAAAATAAAACTGGACCCAGATGAGACCATGGTGTTCTATGATGTGGCTTCTCTCTTCACTTGCTCTCCAACAACAAGTTGTCACGGTAGTAAAAAAAAGTCTGATACAAGGCAGCACCCTAGATGACAGACCAACCTCAGCCTAGACCATATGTGCCATGATGGACCTCTGCCTGACCACTATCTATTTTAAATATAGTGAAGGTTTCTACAGACAAAAACATGGCTGCACCATGAGTTCACCTGTGTCCCCCATTGTGGCCAATCTCTACATGGAAGAGGTAGAAACCAAAGCCCTAAACTCCTTCACAGGAATTCCACCCACTCACTGGTATAGGTATGTGGATGATACTTGGGTCAAGATCAAAACACAGGAATTGGAAGCATTCACCAAGCTTATCAACTTGGTGGACAGATACATCAAATTCACACATGAAGATGTTAAGGAAAATAGTCTAGCCTTCCTGGACTGTGCTGTATACATTAAGGAAGACAGAAGCCTTAACACTGAAGTTTACAGAAAACCCACACACAAAAATCAATATTTACATTTTGATTCAAACCACCCACTGGAGCACAAAATGGGAGTTATCCGAACCCTACACCACTGAACTGAAGGCCTGCCTACCAGCAAACATGAGAAAGAAAAAGAACTAAAACACATCAATACAATCTAGTGTAATCTAAAAATAGCTTTAATTTTTAAGAAAGATTTAGATAGCTTGTCAAATAACTTATGTTACAGATAGTATGATAGCTAATCCAGACTGATCAATGCTTTCTGAGTTATGCTTCTTTACTTGTTAAGGAAAACTTGCAGTCATCTGAATATACAACATTAAGCCACTAGACCCAAGATAGCTCCATTCTAGCTTTCTGCTATGTATTAAAAGCTGCCAAGAAATAATGCAATATGGCACTTTTAAATCATCTGAATAAAAGTACACCAGAGTGACAGCCTTGCACAAGTGTAAATACGCATTGCTTTTCCTGAAATCACTGATACTATGGAATGCTGCACTTCCTGTTCCTTCATTATATACTTTGACCTTTTCACTTATAAGACCTGACTTCTGTTTCAGTGTAAAAGCAGTTATGAGCCAATCCATTCAGGGGGAGGGTTGTGAATAATTATCCATGGAACTATTTTCATTTTTTGGTTACAAGAGTTCATTTCACATGAGAAAGTTAAATACTTTACTGTACATTTTGTTTCTTGTCATCTCATCAGATGGGTAAATATTTAACGGTTGGAAGAACATTACTTTTCAAGACAAAACCTGTCACATTGATTTCTTTTCAGAGTACATTAAAATCACAGATATCACATGAGCCCTGGGCTGCTGCTGCTCCCTCCCTGTTGCTGAAGGAGGAAAATAAATACATTTATTGATTACCTCTCCCAACAGTCCACACATTACCATGTTAATGGATTCTGTCCCCCCTGCTGCTAGTCTTTATCTTCTGTTTCCTTCCACCTTTCCCAGTATTATAGATTTATATGAGAGAGCTAGATCTTCACCTAATATAGCCAAAATATAATCTAAGGCTGATTATTGATGCATTGAGTAAGAACTCTGGGTTGATTTGTTCAAAGATCTGCTTGTTTGTTTTCTTGGCTATTCATGGAATTGTCAGGAGTCTTCTTCAGCACATTGTTCCTGTAAGGACCTGCCTCAATTAATTCTCCCAAGAAAACAGAACTCTTGAAACTTGCGCTGTTTCAAGAGGAATTTTTTGGAAGTTAGTAATAGCAGGAGAGTAAGGCAGAATCTGAGGATTTCCTGCACGAAATGCTGCATTAAAAGAACCCTTTCAAACCCCACCCGAAATGTTCAACCGGCTGATTTGAATTGAACCAATCCATAAGTGTTACATTGTTGTGGGAAAGAACTGATAAGGCACCATTCTCAAGGCTGTCAGGTTTCTCCCGGCTTCTTCCTATCTGACTGGAGATAAGGCAGAAGGCCAGAGGCACATTCCTATCTTACCCCCAGTAAGATACTTCAAAGAGGATAGAACAAAGCAAAGGAAATACATTGCAGATGACCCATAGGTCATTCCCCTCCTTTCCAAGCACAAACCTCCCCCCACAACAGAATGGCAGAAGCCAAAAATGAAAGCATAAGAAAGAAATACATTGAGTGTCTGACATGCCTCCCCTTAAAAAAAAGATAGATCCACCTGGAGAAGAGAAAACAATAACAGAAAAGAAAATGAAACATTGCAGTTAGTCAGATTTATCAGGGTAACAAGTATGAAAACATTTGAGCAGTCTAGGGGCCCTCACATGCTTCTTGTATACCCACTCATTCTGGGATGCTGGGATGCCATTCCATGCCACTAAATATTGGATGGCTACATGGTGCTTTCTGGAATCTAAGATTTCCCTGATTTCAAAATGTTGTTCACCTCCCACCATAATAGGTTGTGGTGGAGGGTCTACTGCTGACCTTAGGGGCGAACTCATCTCGGGCTTTAGCAAGCTACAGTGGAATACCAGATGGATCTGTCTTAATGTTTTGGGGAGTTCAAGTTCTACTGTGACTGGGTTGATGATGCGTTTAATAGGGAAGGGTCCCACGAATTTTGGCCCTAACTTCTTGGAGAGCTGCAAGGACCTCAGAAACCTAGTGGACAGGTATACCCTGTCCCCCACCCTAAAAGGCTTGGGCTCCATGCTTTTTTTATCTGCCTGCGCTTTATAGGCTTCTCTAGCTTTGTCTAAGGCTTTTCTGACAACTGGCCACATATTTTGCAATTGTGTGATCCATTCTTTAAGGGAAGGGATGGTAGGTTCATTGGCAGGTAATTCAGGCATCGGGTTGAAGCTTTGTCTTGTGTAGCCACTTGGAAAGGTGTGTAACCAGTACTGGAATGCACTGCATTGTTATAGACTACTTCAGCGAATGGGAGCAGGTCAGTCCAATTGTCTTGTTGATAATTTATGAAGCACTTCATGTATTGTTCTAATATTTATTTATTATTTATTTATTTATTTATTATTTATATTTCTACCCCGCCCTTCTCCCTACGGACTCAGGGCGGCTTACAGCCTTTTAAAAACAAATACATAAATATAATAATACTAAAGTTAAAATGTTAATTTAAAATGAAATATTATTATAAGGCCTTTATTATTTTTTATAAAAATTATTATAAAACCATGTTAAA
>NW_015386964.1:480327-509376 GCF_001527695.2 Protobothrops mucrosquamatus
TATTACGTCAGCCAGCTCAGGCAGGGCCGTTGATACATAGCAGGGGGCCAGGTATATAATCAACAGGCCCACTTGTACCCCTTGCCCCCACTTCACAAGGAGGGACTCTCCACCGTCTATCTGAGGCACAGTGGTCTCCCTCGGGCATAGGCTCTCCCTTATAATGACCGCTACCCCACCGCCCCTGCCCCGGGTCCTCAGCTGATGGAATACCTGGAAACCCAGCGGGCAAATATCAACGAGGGGCACTCCCCCTTCCATGCCCAGCCAGGTCTCGGTGATACCTGCCAGGTCCGCACCCCCCTCTTGAATAAGATCTTGGATGAGGGGGGCCTTATTTACCATGGACCTGGCGTTGCATAACATCAGCCGGTGATCCCGGGCCCGAGGATCTAAGATCCCTGGAAGCCGGGTAGAGCCCTGAGGACCGGAGCACCCACAAGCTTGTAAACAGCGTGTGCGAGCTCCCAAAACCCGATATGGTTCCTTCTGTCCACCCATTCTTTGAGGATGATGACTGGATGACAGGCTCTGGTCAGTGCCCAGTAGGTCCAAAAAGGCTCTCCAGAACTTGGAGGTGAACTGAACCCCCCCCTATCTGAGATTATGCATTGTGGGGCCCCATGTAGCTGATAGATGTGTTGTACAAACATCTTACCCAAGGCTTTAGCAGTTGGAATTTTCTGGTAAGGGATGAAATGGACTTGTTTGGAGAATAAATCCATTACCACCCAGATGACAGTGTTTTCTGAACTTTCTGGTAGTTCTACGAAAAAGTCCATAGAGATCTCCAGGATGCTGAATGTTTTGCAACCGCTGGCAGGAGGCCAGGCATTTTTCCCTGTCTCCATTTAGCTGCTGCACAAATGGGGCAACTGGCTACATAGCTCTCAATATCCTTTTTTAAAGATGGCCACCAAAATTGTCTCTTTATTAGGTGGAGGGTTTTCATGAACCCAAAATGTCCCACTAGGTTCGAATCATGGCAGAGCTACATGAACTTTAATCTCAGGGTTGTAGGGATGTATAATTTTCCCCCTACCCAAGATAATTCTTCTTGCATCGAACAGAGGTTCTTGTGGCTGAGGAACCACTTGTCCTTCTCCAGGACTTGCTTGAATTCAGTGGCTGCTGTGCTGTCCAGTGGTGGAACACTTTTAGTTTGCACCCTCATGGTGACTGGGGCTGCTAATTGCTTTGTGGGTAACAGGGGTTTGACTATTTCAGCCTTCATGCTGTTGTATTGTGGCATCTGTGACAGGGCATCTGCCAAAAGTTTTTCCCCCCAGGTAAGTACCAGAGAGTAAAATTGAATTGGTGGAAGTCCTGGGCCCATCGAGCCTGTTTAGGGGACAGCTTCCTGGGGGGTCTTTAACGCTTTCAGGTTTTTATGATCAGTCCATACTTGGAAAGGGATCTTCTTCCTTTCCAGAAAGTGCCTTTAGGTGAGGAGGGCCCAGTGCACAATGTAAGCTTCCTTCTCCCAGATGGCCCATCACTGCTCAGTTTCTGTGAGCTTCTTTGAAGTGTAGGCGCAAGGTTGCAACTGGCCTTCCTGGTTTTCTTGGAGTAATACCGCACCCACCGCTATGTTGCTGGCATCTGCCTGGATGATGAATGGTTTTTCCAGATCTGGGGTTTTAGCACTGGCTCCGCGGAAAAAAATTAAATTTCTCAAATGCCACTTGGCATTCCATAGTCTATTTTAGTGGCTAGCTAGGTTTTGGCTTGTTTTCCCCCTTGGTTTTCAGTAGGTTAGAAAACTTTGCAGCTGTTTCCGCCTGCATGGCGAGGCCCACTCCAAAACAGCTCGCACCTTTTCTGGATCCATTTACATCCCTTCATGAGAAATTTGATAGCCCAAATAGTCAATTTTTTCTTTGTGGAATTCACATTTCGAAAGTTTGGCATACAGTTTGGCTGCACGGAGCTTATTTAAAACTGCTCGGACTAATTTTACATGCTCGGCTTTCATTTTGGTATAAATTAATATGTCATCCAGGTACACAAAAACCTCCTTGTACAAATGCTCATAGAGGACCTTGTTAATTAGTTGCATAAATATTGCAGGTGCTCCCTATAGCCCAAACAGAAGTACTTTGAATTAGAAGCACCCCAGGGGGCAGTTGAAAGCGGTTTTCCACTCATCCCCCTCCTTCATTCTAACCCAGTAATATGCTTTCTGTAGGTCTAATTTGGAGAAAAACTTTCCATTTGAGAGGTGGGCTAGCATGTCTTTGATGAGGGGCAAGGGGTATATATTGTCCATACACATGGCATTCAAACATCTATAATCCACGCAGAGATGAAGAGGCCCATCTTTTTTTCTCAAATAGCACCGGAGTGGCCATTTTCAGTCTGGCTATTTGAATGAAACCACACACCAAATTCTTATCTATGAATTTGCGCAGTTCTTCTAACTCTCGGGGGGGGGGGTTGTCATCGAATAGAGGTTGGGTTTTGGCAACTTAGCTCCAGGGATGCTCTCAATAGCACAGTCTGTGGGATGATGGGGGGGGGCAATTCATCAGAACCCTTCTCGCTAAAAACCTCAGCCAGGTCCTGGTAAGAAAGAAATACATTGAAGGTCTGACAGTTCCAAAGCATCAATGCTCTTGCTATCCTGCTACTTCAAAGTCTGATTTTTGCTTCCATAGAATGTCACTGGGAAAAAACATTCTGATCTTAAACATCTTTTCTAAAACCTTCATTGCTTCCCTATCAAGTGCTAATGTGTGGCATATTTCATGACTGCTGTTTTCTTTACTATAGAGTTGGGGGGCATATTTTTTGTCTGCTTTTGTGGTGCAATCAAGTCAGTGTTGATTCCTGGTAAATGCCTGGATAAAGTTTTCTTGTCAAGATTTTCAGAAGTGTTTGCCATCTTCCTAGGGCTGAGAGAAAATAACTGGTCCAAAGTCACTCAACAGGTTGGACTAGAACTCATGGTCTCCTGGTTTCTAGCCTAGTGCTTTAATCACTAAACCAAACTGTTGATCCAAAAAGATAGAAGCTACCCACCACTTCAATATTTTCATTGTCAGTTGTAAGGTAAGTGGCCGTAACTGTTGTCATTAGTTTGGTTTTCCTTATATTTATTTTTCCCCCACTGTGCTCCTTGATTTTCATTATTAGAGCTGAAAGTCTTTCATTTATTTCTTTATTAAAAAAAATTAAATCACCCGGCTTCCGGTTCCGGGTTGCAGCGGTGCGGTCGAGCGAAGGGAGTCGTCCCTTTGCCGGCCGGGTTTCCTCTGTCGGTAGACCCCTGAGAGGGTTGAAAAGTTGCTCTGGAGCAGCGACTACTATTGAGGAGGCTTCTCGGATGGCTGCAGAAGGGCGGTGGCACCCTCTGTAGTCCGAGTATCTGCTTTGGGTCGACGGAGTAAAGATCGGTCAGTAAAATGGCTGATCACTTAGCTGTGCCAACCGCAAGCCATAAGATCATCTAAGCAAACAGACCCATCATGGAAGATTCGGTGAGACTTTTTTTTACCTCTATTTTCTCTTTTTTCCTGTGAAAAGTTTTTTTTCTTGGAATTATTCCCCTTTTTGTTGAAGCGGCTTTTTAAATGGGGAAAGAGAAGCTTGAAAAGAATTAAATCTATTTTTGTTTTTATGGCTGATTTTATTTTTGGATATTTGGGAGCCCCAAGAAAATTTGCTATAGAGATTTAATATGCTATGTACTTGGAGAATATTGTTTTCTTTCATTTTTGATGGTCTCCGAAAAGACTGAATATTTGATTAACTTTTATTATTCTTTGGGGGACATATTCTGCTGATACTACGTATTGTTCTTGCTATTTTCTTCTCTTGGAACTTGTACAAAGGAAAAAGACTAAGAAACTTGGGAGGAGATGGACATTGATTGACTGCCTTTAAATATAGTCTCCCCTAAAAAGATAATGTCTTCAAATGATAAAAATGGAGGAAACCCGTTCAGATTCTATTTATAAGTATATTTTGGACAAAATTTTGGAAAACACGGAGAAGATAATTGCCTGCAGAAGGGAGATTTCTTCGCACTGACAAAGTAAAGCACAAGGTTTAAGTGAAACAGCAGTTTATATTCAAGAAACTTGTTTTCAGTCCATGGAGATGGAAGAAGCAAATGTACATTTGGATTATCAATTGATATTGGAAAAAAGCTTTGATATTAATGGACAAATGATTTATAATAAGGAAATGGAGGAGTTTACTTCAGAAAGACAAGCTGATTTGCAGACACCATTTGACTTTCTGATAGAGGAAAAACTACTGGAAGAAGAGCAGACCTTGACTAAAGAGGATTATACCCAAAAAATGATTTCAACTAAAGTTTATGCAATTTCAAAAAAGATGGGAAATGATGCTCTGGTACGAGCTATTCAGAAGATCTATTCTATAACTTTCGTATCAGCCTAACAAAATGGACAATGGGAGACCTCTTGTTGCTATGTACAGTGTGGCAGGAGATAATGGAAGAGCTATCTGCGGAGAGACTCGACTATGGAAACCTATTTGGAATAGAAAGAAACCCAGAATAAGATATAAATATTAAATTTGAGATGATAATGATGGATGGTAAAGGTTTTATAGCGATTCGGACTGTTTTGGATTTGGACTTTGTTAAAAGGGAGGCTATTATGAAATGATTTAGAATTTAATACTGAAATATAGCAAGAATATGTTTTTTTTTCTTTTTTCTTTTTGTTTGTTTTTTGTTTTTTTCTTTTTGGAATGAGATGGAATTAATAATTGGAGAATTATTGAAAAAGAATAGAAATACAGCTGAGAAATGTAAGAATCTAGTTTTGGAGCCAGTATGTTTAAATAAGAGAAATTTGGGACACCTGAATAGTAAATAAATAGGTTAGCTTAAGTTTAAATATTTGAAAAATTAATAAAGTGTAAAACAGGATCTTTGGGATAGATAATGAGCTTTTGTAAACGTTTATTGATTAATGAAATTCATATGCAGCGATATATTAATAAAAAATTGTGTTAGAAATGTATTAATGAGATTATAATAATTTAAATAGATAGAGAGCATTAGTTTAGATTTAAGCATTTAACACAGAGAGGGAAATTTTAAGAAATATTGCCTGAACTGTATATTTATAATGTTATTGTTTCTTTCGTAATTGACCACCATATCTCCACGTTGGCTCTTAAGCTTCTGTTGGTGTAAAATGGAAAACTAATAAAAATTGTTATTAAAAAAAATTAAATCACCCAATAGTGAGTGGAAGCTTTCTGGGAAGTTTACAATAAATGTATATGTCAACTGCCCAGTTGGCAAATCCAGAAAAAGGAACTCCTGGGACATTATTTTACCAAGAGTATAAAACTTTATTGAAAAAACCACATTGGCACAGAAGAAGCAAAACCAGCTCTAGGTTTCCCACGCAAAAGCAAGTGTAGTTAATTCCCCCTTTTCCCTCTGGGCCACCCAGAGTCCAAAATGTCCACCAATCTCTTCTGTTCATTTTGTTATGGGAATCAGCCAGCCACGCTGGGACATCTGCTGGGTGTGTCCTTGAGATGGCAGCAATGTCTCACAGAAGCAGATGGATGCTTGAATACTATTTTCCCATCCCTGCATTCCATCCACCCTCTCCCTGTTATTGTCAAGCTGATAGCGAAGGCAAAATGCAGGTGAAGACGAGAGTCAGTCTTGACATGCCAACCCCTCGGAAGAAGGGTAGACCTAAAACAATAATAAACATATACATATATTGTTACTTGCAAACCAACTACTGCTGTATTTCTTATTGGGATTGCTGAGGGTACTTAGTGTGGAACTTCTTAACCAACTTTGTTGCCCTAACATCTGGAGCAGCCACCCACTCAGCGTGCACTAATGGGTAGCCCTTCCACAGTACTAGGTATTGTAACTTTCCCTTGTAGTATTTGGAATCAAGGATCTTTTTGACCTCATGATGCTCCTCTCCCCTAACTAGGATGGGGGGAGGAGGTGGTTCTCTGACTGGTCTCAATCCAGAGTCTTGGAAGGGTTTTAAAAGACTGCAATGAAATACCAGATGAACCCATCTGAGGTTTTTTTTTTTTGCAACTTCAGTTCCACTGTCACTGGATTTACAATCTGGGTGATTTGGAAAGGCCCTATATATTTGGGACCTAACTTTTTACAAGGTTGCCTCAGATTCAGATATTTTGTGGACAAGTACACCTTATCCCCCACTCTAAATTCTCTCTGGGAAGCTCTACTCTGATCTGCTTGCCTCTTTTGAATTTCCCTAGTCTTGTTCATGCCTCACACATGGTGCCCCATGTGGATTTCAAAGTATCTATCCACTCAGCCAACAACACTGAGGATGGGATACCCTGTGGGAGCTCTGGCATGGACACAAACTCAGTTCTCTTAGCCACCTTGAAAGGGATAAAACCTGTGCTACTGTGCACCGAGTTATTATATGCCACCTCTGGAATTCGGCCCACTTAGTCTACTGATAATTCACATAACAGTGCTCTACCAAAGAATTAATACGCTCAGCAGCTCCATTGGTATTAGGATGATAGGTGGAGCTAAGTCCCTGTGAGGAGCCTATCATTTTCAAGAATTCCCACCAAAACTTTGCTGTGAATTGCACCCCTTTGTCTGAGATCTCATGTGGTCTATAGATGTGCTGCACAAACATCTTGGCAAGGTCCTGGCTGAAGGAATCTTCGGACACACCACAAAGTGCTCTTGCTTTGAGAACAGTTCAACAACAGTCCAGATTACAATATTCCCAGCATACTCAGGCAACTCCATGATAGTCCATGGATATCTCCTCCCAAGGGCTAGCAGGGTTGGCTACCAACTTTGGCAAGTCTGGAGGTTTCCCAGGTAGGCACTTCATGGAGACACACACAGGGCAACTGGTCACATAATTTTCTATGTACTATTTCATCTTTGGCCACCCGAACTGTCTCATTGCAAAATGAAGGATTTTCACAAACATAAAATGCCTTGCATTTTTTGCATTGTGGTTCCTCTGCAGGACCAAAGTTCTCTGGCTGGCTGAGATGTACAATTTGCTCCCCTTCCATGCCAAGCCCTCCCTTAACATCAAGTCATCCTTATGCCTTTGGAAACCCCCCCCTCCCACAAGGCATCTTTTAGCGGCTGCGTCAACAAGTCTCTAGCCAGCTGCAGAGAGGCCGTTCTCTGCTGCCTCATAAATGCTGGCACTTACTATCAGGCACTTCTGTATTGGGGCATACGAGGGAGGGCATCCATAAGGAAATCCTTTCCTCCTAGCAAGTAGCGAAGAGTTAGGGTTAAAGCGGTTAAAATACTGAACCTACCAGACTTGCTTAGGGGATAGCATCCTCAGGATCTTTAATGCCTCTAGGTTCTTGTGATCTTTCCACACCTTGAAGGGGATCTTATTACCCTTTAGAAATTGCCTCCATGTCAGAAGAGCCCATTGGTGATGGGCAGGGCTATCTGGGCAAAAATGGGGATGAATTGCCAATAAAAGTTCATGAACCCCGGGAAGTTCTGCAGCTGCCTCCTGGCCCAAGGGGCCTCCCACTCCAGAATCGCCTTCACCTTACCCAGGTCCATCTCCACCACATCCTTTGAAATGCAATACCCCAAGTACTCTTAGGCTGGCCTTGTGAAAGTCACATTTAGTCAGCTTTGCCTTCCCTTTCCACTTACCCTTTGGACAACAGAAAGGTAAACCAATCTAAAATTTGCTGCATGCTAAGGTAAGGGCTGATGTTTGACAAATTTTTGAAGAGGGCTAAAATGGCCAAAACTAACTCCAGGAAATATTCAAGATGGTCCAGAAATAACATAGTAGGCCAGGTGCTAATGGCTGCTGCTGTAGTGAAGTAGAAGAAGAGTTCTAAACACTTGTTTAGCAGCTTTTCAAAAGATGCTTCAATTGACATTTTGATATTGCCTGCCAATAGCTGACAGGTATATTTTTTATTTATCCCCAACATTCATAGTTAAGCTAAGGAAATTGTCCACTTCCCATTGCTTACTTCTTCATCCAATTCCTGTCCATTCACTGGTAGTTGGCTCTCTGCCCTCCACTGTACAATAAACCAGAACCTCTATTATACCTCCAAAAGCATGGGTTTACCCGAGGGCAACTTTTCTATCTTAAGAAAACATCAGAGGGCAGCAAAGGAAAGTAAAAGTTCTCTCCTGTGAATAGGAACTGACTATGCCTGCAAGTCTCATGCTTGCCAAGCTGGTTACCCCTAAGTTATTGTGCCCCTCACTTGATCCTTGTACCTATGGAATTTCTGCATGCCCTGAAAAAAACAGCAAGGGATATTCTACAAGAGCTGGCATTCAAAGATTATCAGTACCAAAAATGGAAACATGTCTGTCCATGTCATCTGTTCAAACTTTCTAAATGTGCCCCAAACTTCATTGATGTGATTTGGCTTACAATTAGACATAAACAAAATAAAATTGTCAGAAAACAAAATATTTCTACTGCAATAAAATTAATCATATTAATCATGAATATGATAATTGAGATTTAGTGAACTGACTCAAGAAATTTAATCCATTCACATTTTTAACAGAAGATTGTTTAGAAAAGCTACCCAAATAGTCTTGATATGCTACAAATTATGCAAAGATTAATTTCTTAATTACAATAGAAATTATGAAAAAGGAAAGAAACAGGGAGGGAAGGGAGGGCACAATAGATAGCAGCCCAATTCCTTGCCAGAGGCAATCTGACTTTGGAGGTAAGACTAGTTGGAAGCAGCAATAACTGCCTTAGAGCAGAGACTGAAAGTTTAATAGGAAACCAGCTGACCTGAAGGAGAATAATTAGAAAGGTTAAATGACTTAATATTAGATTAATATCTACCTGGAGGAGAAAAGCAGATTCCTATAAAAAAAAAAAAAGAGCACTGCAGCAAATTTGTGTTGTGGTCTCACAGTTTTCCCCCTTCTCTCGGCTCTCTCTCTCTTTCTGCTCTCAAGGACAAGTTAGCCTCTCCTTCCCCACTTCCCTCCCCAAAGGACAAATCTGCCCTATAGACAATTTATCCTCAGACACATGAGCTGTCAGCTCAGCACAGCTTCCAGAAAATGGTATCTAGTCATCTAACGGGCTTTCCTCTCTATGGGGAAACCCAGACTCACATTGCCTGGAAGTCTGAAAAGAAGGAAAGAGGAGAGCATTTCCTGGCAATGTGGTATTCCCTCACATGCCTATGTGAGTGAGAGAAGCCAGAGGCTAAAGAACCTTAGCATATATTAAACTATAGGCAAGTGTGCTTGAGTGGGATGTTGGGAGTTACCCTTCAAAAAATTGGATTTAAATTAATTAACCTAAATTGGAAAGAAATACATTTAATAAGAATATATCACAGAAAGTTATTCATTTCACTCTTTTGTCATATTAACAATTAGAATTCATCAACAGGTAAGAGTCCCCAAACTGGGTTTAGCGGCAATTTGAAAACTAAGGGTATGCTATTGAATGCCCTCACCAAAGGCTCTTGCAGAGGCTTTGGCCAGTCACAGAACAATTATTTCCTATCAGGAAAACCAGTGAAGTTATTTTCCTCAGGTGCAAGGGGTTTTCAGGCTTTTTGAGGCCATAGAAACTGTTAGTAAAAGAAAGAAGTAAAAACATCCCTGAGCCCCTATGCTCTCTGCCTCTTCAGACACACAGAGAGCAAAGAATCACGATGAGCACAAGAAACTGCCTGGGGAAGAGGAAAAGGCTTCTGAAGATCACCTGGAAAATCCACCCTTTCCATTGTACCATAGAAAAATGATTAGGGATGCTGCCTCTCATGGAACCCCACTGAGTTCTCACGTAACCTCCAGGCTTCTACAGGACACACCCTCCCCAACACACCAGAAGCTCCACAGCTGAACTCAACTCACCTTTGGCTCTGACTTGTGGCATTTTTGGATATAAATATAACACTGTCACTTAATTTTACAACATGTCACTTTCAATTTATTTTCCTTTAATTAAAGAATTATATTTTTAAAAATCAGTTAGATGGAGAATCTGGCAGGTGCTATGGAAGGAATAGTATTCATTTCTATATATCGTTGAAAATTCTGGTTATAATTCTGAATCTAGTTTTGGAGGCAGATCAGTTTACAGTACAGAAATTCTCTGGACAACTTCAAAGCTGATCTCATCTAAAATACTTCTTCCGATTCTCTACCACGATACAACATGTCATGTGTGTCATTCGTTATCTGAGTTCATTTTAGAAGGAATCTCTTCCTTCCAGGACTTGAAAGGGGGGAGGTCCAAGACTGAATGATGCACTAGCCCAAAGAACTGGTTTTTGGTTATTGTTCTTCCTTTAATTGCATAATATTAGAGTGGGGGAGGGAGTATTGATTTCATTTTGATCTGGCTTCATGACAATCTCACAGAAGTTCTCTTCACTGAGAAACAGTTAATATGGTTCAACAAATCACTACTGCAGTATCAGTTTGAAACTCCATTGGTCCTCTAATAATCTCTAACAGGATGTCCTAAGAAAGTTTAAATTCTAGATAATTGTAGCAAGAAATTCTAGATAATTGTAGCAAGTTTGATACTGATATGGCATGCTAATGCCCCCTGGCAGGAAATATTAAGAGTTGTAGGACATGTTGAATGCCACTGGACTCTCATTTTTGTTGCAGAATAATACCCTGCTGGTCTGCTTTCATCACAGTTTTCATAACCCAATCCTATTGTGGCTATAATGGAAAAATGGCATTAGTTTGGCAAACAATGGGAAAACAGCACCACCAATTGACCAAGGCGATTCTTGTTTCAAATGAAGATCTAAATAAATATGGCCACCTGGCATCACCACTCTTTGTGCAATCTTTTATGCAATAGGGACCTCTAGTGATCTGCTAAATTGTGAACATCATTCATAGAATAGAATAGAATAGAATAGAATAGAATAGAATAGAATAGAATAGAATAGAATAGAGCTGGAAGGGACTTTGCAAGTCTCCTAGTCCAGCCCCCTACTCAAACAGGTCAACCTATACCATTTCAGACAAGTGACTGTCTAGACTCTTCTTAAAAATCTCCAGTGATGGAGTGCCCACGATTTACGAAGGCAAGCTGTTCCACAGGTTAATTGTCCTCACTGTCAGGAAGTTTCTCCTTAATTCTAGGTTGCTTCTCTCTTTGTTCAGTTTCCAACCATTGTTTCTTGTCCTGCCCTCTGGTACTTTGGAGAATAATTTGATCCCCTCTTCTTATATTACAAATACTGGAATACTGCTATCATGTCACCCCTATTTCTTCTTGTCTTTAGACTAGCCAAACCCAAGTCCTGCAGCCGTTCTTCATATGATTTAGTCTCCAGGCCTTTGATCATCTTAGCTGCTCTTCTCGGAACTTTTTCCAAAGCCTCAACATCTTTTTTGTAGTATGGTGACCAAAATTGGTTGCAGTATTTCAGATATTGTCTCACTAGGGTTTTAAAAAGGGTACTAATACTTTGTGTGATATTGATTCTATGCCTCTGTTTATACAACCCAGGATTGTATTAGCTTTTCTGGCTGCTGCTGCTGCTGCACACTGCTGGCTCATATTCAAGTGATCATCCACTAGGACTCCAAGGTCCCTCTCACAGTTACTGTTTTTGAGCCAGGTCTCACCTAATCTGTACTTATACCTTTGATTTTTCCTGCTAGGTGTAAAACCTTGCTTTTCTGCACATTACATTTCATGTTGTTGGATAGGGCCCATTGTTCAAGTCTGTCAAGATCTTTTTGGATCCTGAGCATGTGTTCGGGGCTCTTGGTTATTCCTGCCAGTTTAGTGTCATCTGCAATTTTGATAAGTTCCCTTCTATTCTCTCATCTAAAGAGACCTGATTTTAACAAACTCAGAGAGAGCCAAAGAAAAATTCCATGGATAAAAATCCTAAAGGGGAAAACAACTCAAGAAGCTTGGGAAAATCTGAAAAATATGATTCTAAAAGCCCACTCCAACACAATACCACTGAAAAAGAAAAACAAGAAATCCAAGAAGAAACCAGCATGGTTGCACAATGATCTCTCTGACAAACTGAAAGACAAAAAGGACAAGTACAAAAAAATGGAAAGAGGGACACATAATTAAGGCAGAATATCAGCATATAGCAGAACCTGCAAAGATGAAGTCAGGAAAGCAAAGGCTCAGAATCAACAAAGACACTTGCAACAAAAGTCAAAGATAAAAAAGTCACTCCACTAAAGAGAGAAGATGGCAGCAGAGAGAAAGCAGAGCGGCTTAACTCATTCTTTGCATAGGTCTTCACACAAAAAGAAATCATAGCCCAACCTACCAAAAACATAACTGTAAAAGAGAGACTAGAAACAAAAATTAAAATAACCAAGAAAATGGTAAGAGAACACCTGTCTGTCCTTGATGAATATAAATCACCAGGACCTGATGGATTACATCCAAACGTTCTGAAGGAGCTGGCAGATGTTATCTCAGAACCATTGAACTACCAGAGGATTGGAAAAGAGCTGATGTGATTCCCATCTTCCCCAAAAGAAAAGACCCAGGATACTACAGGCCAATCAGCCTAACATCAATACTTGGGAAGATACTGGAAAAAATAATTTAAAAACTGATCTGTGAACATCTACAAACAAACTAAGTTTTAACTAGTAGCCAGCATGGGTTTGTTTAAAAAAGATCATGCCAAACCAATCTTATTTCATTGTTTGGCAAAGTGACTAAATTAGTAGACCAGCAAAATACTGTGGACATAATATACTTAAACTTTAAGAAGGCATTCAACAAAGTAGGCCACAACCTACTTCTTGGTAAACTTAAAAAATGTAAGATAGTATCACCATCAGATGGAATTGTAACTAGCTGACAAACCATACTCAATGAGTATGGTACTTTAATGGTACTATATCTACACAAAGGGAAGTAAGCAGTGGGTTACCACAATGTTCCATCTTAGGCCCAGTACTCTTCAATATTCTCATAAATGACTTAGATGAGGGCATAGAAGGGGAACTCATCAAATTTGCAGATGACACTAAGCTGGCAGGAATAGCCAACACCCCAGAAGACAAGCTCAGGATCTAAAAAGATCTTGACAGACTTGAACAATGGGCCCTATCCAACAACATGAAATTTAATGTGCAGAAAAGCAAGGTTTTACAGCTAGGCAGGAAAAATCAAAGGTATAAGTACAGATTAGGTGAGACCTGAATCAAAAACTGTGAGGGACCTTGGAGTCCTAGTGGATGATCACTTGAATATGAGCCAGCAGTGTGCAGCAGTAGCCAAAAAAGCTAATACAAACCTGGGTTGTATAAACAGAGGCATAGAATCAAGATCATGCGAAGTATTAGTACTGCTTTATAAAACCCTAGTAAGACCACACCTGGAATACTGCAACCAATTTTGGTCACCATACTACAAAAAGATGTTGAGGCTTTGGAAAGGGTTTTACACCTAGGTAGGAAAAACCAAAAGTACAAGTACAGATTAGATGAAACCTGGCTCTGAAACAGTAACTGTGAGAGGGACCTTGGAGACCTGGTGCATACCTCCCCAACCCCAAGAAGCAGCAGGGAATTGGGTGGGTGCATGGCCCCGTACACGCATGCGCAAATGGGCACGCACATGATGGCGGTGCTATCGTGCATGTGCATGCACAAGTGGGGTGTGCACACCCATGGCATGGGCGCTAGCACCCACATGCATGCGCAAAAAGACCGCTGGTGGCTGCATGATGCTGGCAGCAGTGCTAGTGTCCTCACACATGTGCAAATGAGGCCACTAACACCCGCGTGGCGGTGCTACTGTGAGTAGGGGGGCTTGCCAGCTATTCCTGGGGACCAGTGGCCAACAGGCCATGGCCCGGTACTGGGCCGCAGACCATAGGTTGGGGACCCCTGTCAAACTGGATGACCAGTTAAGCATGAGTCAGCAGCATGCGACAGGAGCCAAAAAAGCTAATATAATCCTTAGTTGTATAAACAGAGGCAGAGAATCAAAATCACATGAAGTATTAGTACCGCTTTATAAATCCTTACTAAGAGCACACCTGGAATACTGCATCCAGTTTTGGTCACCACATTACAAAAAAGATGTTGAGAGTTTGGAAAAAGTGCAAAGAAGATGATCAAAAGCCTGGAGATAAAAACTTATGAAGAATGGTTGCAGGAATTGGGTATGGCCAGTCTAGAGAAAAGAAGGACTAGGGGTGACATGATAGCAGTATTCCAGTATTTGAGGGGCTGTCACAAGGAAGAGGGGGTCAACTTATTTTCCAAAGCACCAGAAGGCAAAACAAGAAACAATGGATGAAAACTAATTAAGGAGAGAAGCAACCTGGAATTAAGAAGAAACTTCCTAAAGTGAGGACAATTAACTAACAGTGGAACAGCTTGCCTTAGAAGTTGTAGGTGCTTCATCACTAGAGGTTTTTAAGAAAAGATTGGACATCCACCTATCTAAAATGGTATAAGTCTCCTGCTTCAGCAGGGGGTTGGACTAGAAGACCTCCAAGGTCCCTTCCAGCTCTATTCTGATTGAGATTGAGATGACAGTATCTAACCAATTTGGCTGATCTTCAAAAACTAAACAAGTTAGCTACAGAATAGGAAATCACTAGAATCAATTTTCTGTAGTGGTTAAGGCACCAGTCTAGCAACTGGGATGCCTTGAGTTCTAGTCCTGCCTAGGCACAAAAAGCCACCTGGCTCATCACTATTTCTCAGTCCAGAGAAAGAGGCAAGGCAAACCACTTCCAGAAGGGGGGAAAAAAGATTGCCAAGAAAACTGAAGAGATAGTACAAGCAGTCACTAGGAGTAAAAAACTGACTTGGCACACACATAAAAAAAGAAAATATTAGAGAAGGAGACAACTGGAATGTTGAACCACACTTCCTGAAAGGCAAGACTTTTTAGTATTATGTTAAGCAAACTATATAAGTGTATGTGTAAATCAATAGAAGTTGAGTCCAGCTCAAAAGAGATTTTACTTAGATGTTATGGGCGAAACCAACCACATTTATAATTTGAAGATGGTCAGCAAAAGTTCCCTGCACATTCCGATTATTTCAAGCTACAGTTACTGAGCAAGTATTTTTTTTTTTTGTTTTTATCTTGTCTCCCTGAAAAGCTGTAAGAAATTATATATTGACACAGCTGGTTCTACCTGAGATCTAGTAAGTTCTTATGCTCTATATGTAGTATATTATCAATTAAACAGGTTCTCCAGACAGGTGTGCATATCATGTATGCATGAGTGCATGCCTTCAAGTCAGTGGTGACAGTGGTGACCGCTTGGAAAAATCCCTACAGTATTTTCTTTGCAAAGTTTCAGAAGTGGTTTTTTGCTCTTGCAGCTGAGGGAGAGGGACTGCTCCAAGGTCATCCAGCTGGCTCTATGTCAAAGGCAGGAATAGAATTCCCAGGCTCCTGGTCTCTAGTCTGGTGCCTTAACTATTATAGTAAACTGGTTCTCCTGCATGTGAATAATATTGCAATATTTTATGCAATGCATTATAAAATAATAATGTTATACATGTAGGCATGTGAATAAGTATTAAATTTCCTACATGTGCCACTTGTTAATGATTGTGAGGCGAACAAATGTGCGGTCATAATATTTACAGTATTTACATTAACAATTTAGAATAATTAGGTGGGTCATTTTTGTGTAGGAGGCTATTCAAGTAACCTTTTTTCCAGTACAGACTGCATATGTAAACTATTTTCCTCATATACTGTAAGAAACATAATTGCTGTACTATAGTTTGTAAAATTGAAGAAACAGTAACATCTCATGTTGTTATTAAAATATTTATATATATATGATGGATGTGTTGACTATGCTTTTTTTTTTTGATTCAGAATTGCTAAGCTACTGTTGCAAACTAGATCAACACACTGGTGGAAAGAGAAATTGCGGTCATTGTTATCAACATATCTCTTTTCAGAAGAATGTTTTCAATGTTGTAAACAGTTGACTTAGCTGAACAGAAACTTGTTGTTAATACACATGTGAAGTCACTAATATTATAATTCGATTGAGCTTATTTATATTTTATATTGAGATTCTGGTCTGGCTTCCTGTGGTCCAAGTGCCATAATAGAGATGTAGTTCCAGAACATAGAACCTATACCTATAGCCACCTGCTATAATGATTGCAATCCCTTCCAAATAATCACCGTTGAATTCTGTTTCTTAATGAAAAATAAAATGACGAGGAACCCAGCTGATGAACATCCCCATTACATTCTGTGTGAATGTAAGGACCCACCTCAGCTAACCACCCAAGAAAGCAGAACTGTTGAAACAGGCATTGCCTCAAAAGGAAACTTTTATTAGGGGTTAGTGACAGTAGGGAAGTCAAGGCGAGATCTGGGGAAAATCCCGCTTGAACGTTATAATTAAACCAACAATATGCCTCCTCCCACCAAAGTCATAATATCCATTTGACATCCAGCCAATCCACAGGTGACACGATGAGCAGGTAACTGGTACAGTTGGCGCGTCCAGTTTTGTTTCTCTGTAACCGTCTCCCTGATAAGGGAAACACATTCCTATCTCAAAGGGATGGAGGCAGTAGGAAAGAGTAGAAAGCGAAAGTTATCCCAAGTGAAAGCAAATATCCCCCCTCCCCCCAACTAAATGGCAGGTCCCAAAGCAAAGCACAAGAATACAGTATATATATGGAAGGGAGACAATAAGGATTTGGGGATCTGTTAGGATCTGATTTGTTACTGTTCACAATAGCTTTCATTTTATATTGGATTTCCATGAGAGGGGGGAAAAAACTGGCCCATTGTGCCCCGCTCCCCGGTGAAATGAAAAGTTGCTTACTCACAAACTTGGCTTAAAGCCAGTGATTATGAGAGGGATTTTGGAGTCCTAGTGGACAATCACTTAAATATGAGCCAAGAGTGTGTGGCAGCAGCCAAAAAAGCCAAGGCAGTCCTAGGCTGCATTAATAGAAAGATAGAATCAAGATCACATGAAGTTTTAATACCGTTTTACAAAGCTCTAGTAACACCACACTTGGAATACTGCATCCAGTTTTGGTCACCACAATATAAAAAAGATGTTGAGACTCTAGAAAGAATGCAGAGAAGAGCAACAAGAATGATTAGGGGGCTGGAGGCTAAAACATATGACAAACAGAGGAATTGGGTATGTCTAGTCTAGTGAAAAGAAGGACTAGGGGTGACATGATAACAGGGTTCCATTATTTGAGGAGCTCCTACAAAGACGAGAGGGTCAAACTATTTTCTAAAGCACCAAAAGGTAAGACAAAAAACAATGAATGGAAACTAACTAAGGAGAGAAGCAACCTGGAACTAAGGAGAAATTTCCTAATGATGAGAGCAGTTAACCAGTGGAATAACTTGCTTTCAGAAGTTGTGGATGCTACATCACTGAAGGCTTTCAAAAAGAGACTGGACAAGCATTTGTCTGAAATGGTATAGAGCAGAGGTCCTCAACCTTTTGGTCACCAGGGACCGGATCTGTGGAGAGAGGTTTTTCTGTGGACCAGAGGGTGCATGGTTTTGTGTGGTGCCTGCATCTAATAGATGGGGCTTTGCTTGTTTGTGTGGACCGGTTGCTGGCATGTCATAGCTCGGTACTGGTCCACAGACCTGGGGTTTGGGACCCCTGGTATAAAGTCTTCTGCTTGAGCAGAGGATTGGACTAGAAGATCTCCAAGGTCCCTTCTAATTAGAATAGAATATCTTTATTGTCATTGTGTATTTCACAACAAAATTGAATGCTATCCACAGTGCACAATACACACCAGTAAAAACCACAAATAAAAACATACATTATATACACACATCTGTCACATTCTACTCACCATTGTGCTGCCCCTAATATTGCACTTCAATATTGCATTATACAGTAGTGCAATAATTCTGTTATTCTATGTTCACTCTCAAAGTACTAAAGAGCCAAGGAGAGCCAAATAGGAATTTCAAGGGAGGAGCATCTTTAAAAAGAGAGTTATTTTAACTATATATTTTTAAATAGAATAGAATAGAGTTGGAAGGGTCTTCTAGTCCAGCCCCCTGCTCAAGCAGGAGGACCCATACCAGTGGTGGCGAACCTTTTAGTGACCGAGTGCCCAAACTGCAACCCAAAACCCACTTATGTATTGCTGGGTGCCAGGTGGGTGTGGCCTGCTGGGTGGGCGTGGCTACAGGGGTCATGGCAGACTAGGGTGGTATGGCCAGGGTGGGCGTGGCCAGCTCGATGTTGCTCCTGGGGAGGGATGCCTGTGGGGGCCAGGCAGGGTTGGAGGTGATCCAGGGGGTTTCTGACAGGTGGGGCAGTGGGCAGGAGGGCGTCTTGCTCAGCTGATGGCTGGGGGAGGAAGGGTGCAGCTACATCCCCTCCCAAATGCTGTCGTCTCACGAAAGCAGGATGAAAACTCCAAAAAGCGACAAGGAAAAAAAGTTAAAACAGAAGAGTGTCTCACGATGGTTTTCTTGCCTGGGGGGGCATGGGGAGAGGCTCCTGAGCCCTGCAGCTCTTCTGAGGGGGGGAGAAGAGTGGGAAGGGGCTGTGCTGGGATCGGGGCTCCTCGTGCCTTCTGCTGCCCGCCTGCACTCTTCTGCCGCAGATGCCGTGGTTCCACTTGCCTGGCAGGGCGGGGGCACACTTGTGCACGGGAATGCACATGGGGCTGCTGCCTCACTTTCCGTGCCGTGCTGGGGCTGGACTGGGCTGGGCACGAAGCCTCCTCGCCACTTCTTCCCCTGCAGACATCGGGAGCGCCCAGCCCACCTACCGGTCATCCCAGGTGCCACCGTCTGGCATTCTCCAGCCCGTTGCCGGCCAGCCGAGCATGCCGGGATGCCTCCCTTCAGGTTCCCTTTGCCTCTCCCCCCCTCCAGGCTGGGGCTGGTCAGATTCCCCCCTGTGGGCAGCGCTGCGCCCATCCCCAGCCAGCCCTCCTCCTCCATCCTCCTTCTCCTTCTGCAGGCAAATTGCGGCTTACCGAACCAGGCGGCGCCTCTCCTCGCATGCGTCCTCTGGCAGAGGAGCCAGGCAGTCACGGCTCTCACTCCCCTTCAGCCTCTATCTGCCCAAGGCCCGAGCTCGGCGCACCCGACTGGAGAGTGTGGGACAGCGGCAGCCACCCCGGGATGCGGGGTAGGCGGGATGGGTGCTCCCAATGTCCATAGGGGAAGAAATGGCATGAAGGCTCCATGCCCAGTCCAGCCCAGCCCCAGCATGGCACGGCAAGTGAGGCAGCAGCTCCACATGCATCCCCGTGCGTGAGTGTGCCCCTGCCCTGCCAGGCAAGTGGAGCTGCAGCATCTGCAGCAGAACACACGTGGGCAGACACTGTGGCTCCGCTTGCCTGGCATAGTGGGAGAGTACACACACACGGGGACGCAGTTGGGGCTGCTGCCTCGTTTGCTGTGCCATGTCAGAGCTGGACTGGGTGCGGAGCCTCCACACTGCTTCTTCCCCTACCCACCCTGCCTAGCCCACATCCTGGGGCAGCTGCTGCTGTCTCGCACTCTCCAGCCTGTTGCTGGCCAGCTGGGCATGACGAACTCGGGCCTCAGGCAGATGGAGGTTGGAGGGGAGTGAGAACCACAGCTGTCCAGCTCCTCTGCCTGAGGACGCATGTGGGGAAAGGTGCTGCCCGGTTCGGTAAGCCGTGGTCTGCCCGCAGGAGAAGGATGGAGGAGGAGGGCTGACCGGGGACGGGCACAGCGCTGCCCACAGGAGGAATCTGACCAGCCCCAGCCTGGGGGGGGAGGCTGAGGGAGCCTGAAGGGAGGCAGGCATGGTGCTCGGGGGTAACTGCTCTCCCCCCTCGCCCCGTGCTCCCACCAAAGGGCTGGCTGGCTTCGGCATCACCTGGGCAGGCCTGGCCACGCATCTGCCCAGCAGCGCTGTCCTTCCTTCCTTCCTTCCTTCTTTCCTTCCTTCCTTTTCTTCCTTCTCCCTCCCATTCTTCCTTCCTCCCTCTCTCTCTCTCTCTCTCTTTCTCCAAAGTCCAAACCTACATGTCCTCCTTCCCCCGCTAGCCTTCTGCAAAGCGCAAATGGACACTGCGTCCTACTTGTCTTCTCCAAACTCGCCCACCATTGCTTCCAAAGGCTATCTGCTCACTCACTCGCTCTCTCGCTGCACTCCTGCCAAAACCTGCTTTTATAGGTTCCCCTGTCCCCGCCCAGCTCTCGCAGCTGTTCCTGCGAGAAGCACTGCTGGATTCAGCTTCCCTGCCGTCTCCAATTCGCACTAGTCAGGCGCACGTGGAGAGGGGGAGGGGAGCATCCCTCTGGCGGGTGTGCCGACAGAAAGGGCTCAGCGTGCCCAGTCTGGCACGTGTGCCATAGGTTCGCTACCATGGGCCTATACCATCTCAAACAAGTGACTGTCTAACCTCTTCTTAAAAATCTCCAGTGATGGAGCGCCCACGATTTCTGAAGGAAAGCTGTTCCACTGGTTAATTGTCCTCACTGTCAGGAAGTTTCTCCTTAATTTCAGGTTGCTTCTCTCTTTGATCAGTTTCCAACCCTTGTTTCTTGTCCTGTCTTCTGGTGCTTTGGTGAATAAGGTGACCCCATCTTCTTGGTGACAGTCCCTCAAATACTGTAATACTGCTATCATGTTTCCCCTTTTTCTTCTTTTCTTTAGACTAGCCAAACCCAAGTCCTGCAGCTGTTCTTCATATGTTTTAGTCTCCAGGCCTTTAATCATCTTAATTGCTCTTCTTTGAATTTTTTCCAAACTCTCAACATCTTTTTTGTGATATCGTGACCAAAATTGGCTGCAGTATTCCAGGTGTGGTCTTACTAGGGTTTTATAAAGCAGTACTAATACTTCGCATGATCTTGATTCTATCTGTTTATACAACCCAGGATTGTATTAGCTTTTTGGCTACTGTTGCACACTGCTGGCTCATATTCAAGTGATCGTCCACTAGGATTCTAAGGTCCCTCTCTCACAGTTACTGTTTTTGAGCCAGGTTTCTCCCTATCTGTAGATGTACCTTTGATTTTTCCTGCCTAAATGTAAGACTTTGCTTTTCTCCACATTGAAACTCATTTTGTTGGATAGGGCTGATTGTTCAAGTTTGTCAAGATCTTTTTGGACCCTGAGTTTGTCTTCGGGGGTGTTGGCTACTCCTGCCAGTTTTGCATATAGAGAGACTACATGGGAGAACCCTTGGAAGAAAAGGTCTGCCACTGAGACTTTTACATAATAAAGCATTTGGCAAACCATCTCATGAAATAATTAGTAAAATGGTAAAATATAATGAATCATACCCTTGTCAGATGGATTCATAATTGGATGAATGACTGCACAGAGGATTCATAAATAGCTCCATAGCAGCTTGGAGGGAAGCACTGATTGGTGCGCTTATAAATGTCCTGCTTTATTATCTGTGCAAATATCTTTGTATGCAGAGATATTGTGCTCGGTGGTAGTAATTACTGGGCTCCCCTTTCTTTTCTCATTGAAGAATGGAACCACATTTGTTCTTTTCCTGTCTTTTGGCATTTCCCAAAGAAAAATTGATAAGATGACCCAATAGTTCTTCAGCCTCTTCCTTCACTATTCTCGGGTGTATACCATCAAAGCTTTGGGACTTGAAAGCATTCAAAGTAGCTAGAAAATTCTTTAGCCCTTCTGTACTGATCTGTATTTACATCTGTTCTGTTGGTTCTTTTTTTGCTCCTCAAAATGTCTTTTCCTTTATATGTAAAGAGAATGGGAGAGTTTTTGGCCTCTTTATTTATTGAAAATTTGAAGGAAATATTGTGCATAAAAGAACAAAATATCAGTAAATAAATAGGAAGTTTACAGTTTTCATAAAATTTGAATGTCATTATTTCCTTACTTGATTGAATTATTATATAGAACTAAGTTCATTGCATCATTTTAAAAAAATAAAACCTCTATAAAATTCCGAACATATTACTATCACCATTATTTATCATTGTTTGACAAATCCATGCATGTAATCATATAAGAAGAAATAAAGTAAAACCAGTAAAAAGAATATTGATCACCCTTGAATTATTTCTTGAAATTGCAGTTGGTGGAGATGTGGTAGCCAGGATGGTAAGTTGCAAGGATCCCACATGATGTCTGAACTGAAAAATCTGAGTCACTGTCAGTTACCTGCCAGATATAACATTCAGAGTTGCAGTTCTGGAAATAAAGATGTTCTGTACAGTTTACTATCCTGCATAGGTGATGTAGTATTCCTGTGTCATCAATGTACTATATAATATCATGAAATTGTTTTCCACTAAGGCTAGGGAGATCCTGATTGAGATCTACCCACAACTGTGGAAACTTTCTTGGTAACTTTGCTCCAATCTCTCTCCCTCGTCCCAACCTTTTTCACAGGACGTTGTTGTGAAGAAGACATTGAAGGGCTGCATAGATTGATTTTTGAGTAAAAATGGGATATAAATTGAACACATGAATTAAATAACTAGGCACAGCAAAGTTTTAGGACAATAGAGGGGGAAACAAGTGTTAATTAATTAATTAAGCAGACTAGACTAGAGGAAGTGGGTTTTAAGCTGGTAGGAGCAGAATAGATCTCTGCAAGAGACTTACAAATGCAGTGCAATGCACTTGGTAACATCCAACATATTCCTTCTAATAGGAAGATTGGAAGATCAAGCACTGAGCATTTTAGAAAAACAGAAATACACAAAAGTAAGGCAGTTGAGGCTTTATTCACTTCAGTATTTACATGTATACTGTATATGCATGCATTTAATGGCCCTAGGACCTATAAAATGATGAGGCCACAAATAGAAGAATGATGTCAGGATAGAACAGAATGTTAGCCATCCATGAAACAAAATACAGCAGCTATTTTTAACTTTAGCTTTTTTGGAATGGAATCGCCACACACACATAATTGGCAGTCTGTAATTACAGAACACGAATTTATAGTAATTCTTAATGGAGATATATACAGGTAGGCACAGGCCTAAGTAGCATATTTTAAGGGCACTTGTCCTGTAGTGATAAGAATGAACCAACACTCTTCAATATATTTTGAGATTATGACCACATAAGCAGACAGCATAGTATTTTGAGAGGGCTCATTGACAGATGGATAGTCTATGCCAAGCCCATTTTACCCTATTCTTCTGTGTTCCAACAACTAGAAATCAAGGATTGTCAGTAAGTATCTTATCAGTCTAGAGTTCAAGCTCTAGAGGCACTCAAGTGTAGAGTTCAAGCTCTAGAGGCACTCAAGTGTAGAGAGTGGTAACAGTTCAGTGTCGCACATGCTCAGTGGTGGGATTCAGCCAGTTCGTACCAGTTCACCAGAACCGGTAGTTAATTTTTTATTGCCCAGGCCCAGAATGGACTTCCGGAAGTGGCATCCACACAGAGAACCAGTTATTCACATATTTGAATCCCACCACTGCATATGCTCATATCCTGATCCTAAAATATTTGTGGAAACTGGCAGGAAAAATGTGCCTTCCCTCTTGTTAGGCTGATGTGTAAGATACCAGAGGACTGGAAAAGAGCTGATGTAGTTCCCATTTTTGTCTACCTATCGAGTCCTTATCAAGGACCTGGGATAGGCAGATGTGGATGTTTGATGGTATTACAGATATCGTCGCAGGATGGAAGCAGTTCCTAGTAAGGCCGCCTTTTGCAATTGACTAATGGCGAATTTGTCAGTGCCAATGGTGTTCAAGTGGTGCTCCAGTTGTTTTGGGATTGCACCCAAGGCGCCTATTACTATTGGTACTACCCTTGCTTGCTTTTGCCACAGTCTTTCTATTTCTATTTGTAGGTCTTTGTACTGTGTTATCTTCTCCAGTTCTTTCTCGTCTATTCTGCTGTCTCCAGGCACTGCCACATCCACTATCCAGACTTTTTTTGTCTTTCTTATCGACATCATCATCATCATCATCATCATCATCATCATCATCATCATCATCATCATCATCATTTCTTGGCCTTGGCCCTGCTAAGTCAGGTATCTCTAACCCTAACCCTAATCCTCTGCCTACTGATATTTCCTTTCAATTTTATTCCAGGAACCAGACATATAGTTTCTATGGGGAAAAGTCTGCAAATTGCCCTTCAGCTAACTATGGAGGTTTATTGTTTCAATTTAGTGCAAAAATATCCATAATTTAAGACAATTTTCCTGACCATAAAGAATGCTTATTCCCTGAAGTGGGCTGTGAGAATAGCTTTCAGAGAATGGAGGAAGAGCCACACCCTGAAAAACAATCAGACAAAACATATCTCAATCCACAGAAGGATAAGTTAAAGGTTTCCCTGCCCAGTCATGTCTGACTCTAGGGCCCAGTGCTCTGTTTCTTGGCCGAGGGAGCCAACATTGACCAAAGGCACTTTCTGTGGTCATGTGACTGGTGTGACTATACATCACAGATGCATGGAATGCTATTACCTTCCCACCGAAGTAGTACCTATTAATCTACTCACATCTGCATGCTTTTGAAGTGCTAGATGGGCAGGAATGGGAGCTGATCCTGTTGTGTGGTACTCAAGTCTCAAACCTGGGCTGCCAGCTTTCCAGCTGACAAGCTCAGCTTTTTTAACCGCTGAGTCATTGCACCCTCACAGAAGGATTAGGAGTGTGGAAAATGCCTTAGAAGGGACTTTCTCTAGTTCTCTGGAAAGTAAAGACAACGGAGGGGAGAAGTGCTTTTAGCCTTGCAGGATTCTGTAACTGCAACCTTACAATAAAAGATAGTACTTGTGGTTATGGTTATGTATCTCAAAGGACTGACATTTCCCTATGAGCAAAGTTGGTGAGCAGTTTTCAAGTGCACTTCCCAACAACCAGTCCTCCAGCCCAATCTCAACTAACTCCCTGAAACTGAGCAAAGAAATCAAGAATTCATACATCAGACAAGATACAGTCAAGCCGTTCCACATTCTAAGACTTGAAAATAATAGGGATCAATATACAGTACAGTACTACTGGACAAAAAAAGAGCTTGCACCATGTTAGAGTGAGACAATGCAGACATTTCCTCAGATCCCTACAATATTTGAAGAGGTCTGCTCAGTTGTATCACTTTGCCATTAGCAAAAAATAACACAATTTTCTTCCTGTTTTTCTTCTTCTACAAAATCAGCCAGCCATGGCTAGACCTTTCTTTCTAGCAGGTTACAACAAAGAATACTCTGGTGTTTAAATTCTGAAGATGCAACTTTCAGCATATAGTCAGAAATGTGTGACTGGAGTAAGCCCTTTGTCAGGTAACTAGGAGAGAAGTACTTTGCAACATGGAGAGGCATCAACTGTGATAATGCCACCAAATGACCAACATCTGATACAAGAATCTAAATTGTGGTATTTACCTGATAAGTTCATCATTTGCCCCCAAGAACAAGACATCAATCTCAGGTACATTGACAGTGAAATGGACACCCATTGTGTTTTTATAGTTGCTTTTACATTTATTTTAATTTAATAGAAACACACCTCAATTTACAATACAATAAGTCAGAATTAACATTTTACAATCCTGCTCATGTAAGTTCTTTGAAAAGAAATATGACATGTAGGAATCATTGCACTGATTTTCCTTCCGTTAGTGCAGATAAAAAATTAGTGCTGAGTTTGCCCAGAGCAATGAAATGATTTCCTTCTATTCAGGTCTCCTTGAAGATATCACTTCTGTAATAAAACTGTACCAGTTTTCATATCTCAGATATCTGCTATATTTTTGTTTGCACCTATGCATGCAAGCACAAATACACTTGTTTGTACTTTTACTCTTTCTATCATTCATAGTCCCAGAGTTAAGGGGGAAAAAAGATTTATAGGATTTCTGTGAATTGATTACTATCCAAGCACCAGCATTCCTGAATAAAAACCCAAAGCTTAACTTTAATTGCAGCTGCTGTAGTGAAATTTGGAAGTCATTTCTTTAATTATTTTTTTCTCCCTTTCTTTTAACTCTATTGTTTCCTGCAAAAGATAACGAGAGGTATAGTGCCGATTAAATGAAATTTAGCTATATTTCCTTTTCTTATGTCATGCCTTTTATCTTATGGAATCATATTGTTGGAAGTGATTTTAAAGATCTAATCTCATCTTTCTCTTCTCTGAAATAACTCCAATTTTGGGCTGTTCTTTCATTATCAGATGCAAAAACCTGTTCCCCTTCAGAACAATGGATGCTTCCCATTTTCTCTGTCATTTTGACTTCAGACCCATAATTAATTATTGCAATAGTTATACAGTAAGTTAAGTGAAGAAAGACAAAATGTTTTCTAAAGAATTATTAAACAATGCAGTAGTCAAAAATTGAGCCATCATTTAAACTGGTGGATGACCAAGATAGTAAGTAAATCAGCACACTGTCATGTCAAATTGGGCAATTGGCATCCATAAGCCAATGCATCATTAGAGAGAGAAATGTGCATCCTGCAGGGAACACTGTAGCAACACAAGATTTGACTCCTGGGAATATCCATGGTACAAAATAAAAATGCGAACACCAGGAGAATATAAGACAGTTAAAAGTTTAGTAAAAACCTTAAAAACTTTTAAAAGCATACAATCATAGGGGCCAAGCTTTCGTCGGATCCTTCCGACATCCTCAGGGCACAAAGTCAATCAATGGGAAAAGCAGTTATAAATAAACCGACGCCTGNAACCGACGCCTGCATCCGGGCCCTAGATCTCGTGATAGGGCCGTGATAACCAATCATTGTAACATTCTCATTAACCCCTTTAACTATCCTTCTATCCTTATTTCTGCTGCCTTTCCGTGTCAAACCACCATGGGGGCGTATCACCTCATTAGGTTTACAATCACTCTCCAGATGTTTCCTCTCATCTAGAATGGAGTGTTTTTTACAATCCATCGTCTCCCCTTGTTGAAAATCATCCTTCCCACCATCCCATTTGTCCATATGGGGTTCTGACACAGAGGCACATCCCTCCAGTTTATCAGAAGGTCTCCCTTGCCATCATATCATTGGGAGACCATCTTTAGGAACCTCATCAAGACAATTGGATACCTCTATATAACCCTTTCCCTCACCCCCTTCTCCAGTCTTATGTAATCCTAATGGCACGAACGTGTCGGCATGTGCTGTTTGTAGGGGTTGCTTACACATTTCCTCCATTTGCTTCCTCTCATCACCTCCCTGCGTATCATTTAACTTCAACTGTAAAGCAGTAACCACGATCTCCTTTTCCCTTTCATCAGTGTGAATAGCGCACGGGGGGGTGCTCCCACTCTCCATTAGAAAGCCCTCGCCCGCCACCCTCTGCCGTCGAACAGCCCTGAGAGCTTAAGTTCGGAGCTCCTATGTTATGCTGCGTCATGCAGTGAGCCGTCTTCTCCACCTGCGTAACTGTTTCTGAGTAGGGAAGTCTCAAATCCTCCCTCCTCCACGTGCCCCCAGACGGAGGAGCGCAGCAGGGGCATGATGAAGAATCCGGGGGTGGCAATAACCCAAGTATCCGGGGGTGGCAATAACCCAAGAATCCGGGGGTAGCAATAACCCAATAAGAACTATGGCCATACCGACCCCCGACCCCCACCTGAGAACATGCATGCTCGTGAGATGGGTGACGACGGGCATGCCGACAGCGTCAGGATCACGAAAGCAGCAATAAGAACTACAAAGAGACCAACACTAACATTGAGACCCTCGAGCGTGGATAATTTAACAGCTACTACTCTAAAGACGTTTCCGCATTGGGAAAGATGTCTGAAAGGAGGGGAGAGCACCCTGCCTGGCAAGTGCTGTGATGGTTGTCCGCAGCAACTTGGGTTATTGCCACCCCGGATTCTTCATCACGCCCCCGCTGCGCTCCTCCGTCAGCTTGCTCTGTTCCCCTCCCCAGTGCGTTCGTGGGGAGGAGGGAGCCACTCCCCCAACTCGGAAGGAGACAACGATCCATTCACTGCATGGACTTCGGACCCCAGCACGAACGCACTGGGGAGGGGAACGGAGCAAGCTGAGCGGCCTGTGTGGTAATAGGCAGGCGGAAGACACCAGCCGAGAGAAAAAGGGGAGGATTGCAATTGCAACCCCCGACCTCCGCGTCTGTAATGGCAATTACATCGGACCTGAACAGGGGGGGGATAAGAAAGGAAAAAGCTGTACCATCAGGAAGGAGACGGGGAAAGGGAATAGGGGGGGTGCTGAGAGGCAGACTGCTGGCTGGGAAGGAGAAAGGGAAAAGACCACAGCCCCTGATCATTGCATTCGCAATGATAATTACATCGGATTAAAAAAGGGGGGAGATAAGAGAATAGGAAGCTGTACCATCAAAAAAGGGGACGGAGAGGGGGGGAGACGTTGGAAAATGGGTTGGTGCGACGTGTACTCGGCTATGGACAAAGAAAGGTGGAACGGCAATGGAAAGGACTAAAGGGAACAGGTATGAGAGTGATATGGAAAGGAAAACAGAAGACGGATCTGCGTGTGCGATAGGAGATCCTCTATTGACATTTAGCTCCAAAAAAGAAAAACTCCCTGATGCTAGTTGTGCGGATGAGAGGCGCGGGAGGGAGGAAGCTGTTACCAAGGAACCAGCGTCAGGAACGTGCTTAGTCATGGCCGGCCCAATAACGAGGTCAAGGAGCCGTGTGCACACGCTAGTCAAACTATAAAAGGGATTCTCCCATGGACTGGCATCTTGAGCCCTGATGATGTCGGCAGATGCCAACGAAAGCTAGGCGTTTTAATTAGCAATTTTAATATTAAATTATTTTATTATATTCCCTGGTGCTCGTGTTTGCTCATTGGTTTTAATATGGAACTACCTAGGGATCACATTTTTAAAGAAATTTCTAATATATATATATATATATATATATATATATATATATATATATATATATATATATATATATATATATATATATATATATATATATATATATATATATATATATATATATATATATATATATATATATATCCAAATTTCTTTTTTTCTGACAAAGAGTAAAGAATTAAATTGGGAGACTAAGATTCGAATCCAGGTTCGAATCCCATAAAGGGTATGGCTAACTGATGAAGGCAAAAAAGCCAGAAATGGTCCATCTTAGTCTCCCAATTTAATTCTTTACTCTTTGTCAG
>NW_015386964.1:511287-518160 GCF_001527695.2 Protobothrops mucrosquamatus
CCGCCCCCTCAGTTCAAACCCCACTGGCAGTTAAAAGAAAGAAACAGCAGACATTTCATATTACTCTGAGAAGCACAAAGCTAAAAGCACAAGCCTGATGATGATGAATGTGATTTCATCGAAACGTTGCTATGATACTTCTAATCTTACACGGGAGAAAACCCGAATGACCAAAGACTCATATATATATATATATATATATATATATATATATATATATATATATATATATATATATATATATATATATATATATATATATATATATATATATATATATATATATATATATATATATATATATATATATATATATATATATATATATATATATATAACAAAATAAAAATGCGAACACCAGGAGAATATAAGACAGTTAAAAGTTTAGTAAAAACCTTAAAAACTACAAGAGACAGGGGAAGAGGATGAATGCTTCTCTCCCCCATATTTGGGCCGACAGGGTGTTCAAAAAAGCAGTCATCCTCTTCCCCTGTCTCTTGTAGCTTACAAAGTGAGAAAGAGCCTGTGGCCTAGGGGCAACACTTCTGCTTAACATGCAGACAGCCCAGGTTCGAATCTCAGCAAGGGTATGTCTGGCTGATGAAAAACCTAATAAGGTTAGAAATAGCTATCCCAGTACTCCCTTAATTCTTTGTTAGCAATCCAAATTTTGAAAAACACATATGATGTCGCAGTTAAGCGACTGCTGCCTGTGGATGGCTCTGGATTGAGCTGATACAGGCAAAAGACTTCTCTCCCCCATATTTGGGCCGACAGGGTGTTCAAAAAAGCATTCATCCTCTTCCCGTCTCTTGTAGCTAACAAAGTGAGAAAGAGCCTGTGGCCTAGGGGCAACACTTCTGCTTAACATGCAGACAGCCCAGGTTCGAATCTCAGCAAGGGTATGTCTGGCTGATGAAAAACCTAATAAGGTTAGAAATAGCTATCCCAGTACTCCCTTAATTCTTTGTTAGCAATCCAAATTTTGAATATATATATATATATATATATATATATATATATATATATATATATCAGAAATTTCTTTAAAAATGTGATCCCTAGGTAATTCCATATTAAAATCAGTGAGCAAACACGAGCACCAGGGAATATGGTAAAATAATTTAATATTAAAATTACTAATTAAAACACCAATTAAAAACGCCTAGCTTTCGTCAGCTATCTGCTGACGTCCTCAGGGCTCAAAATGTCAGTCCATGGGAGATTCACTTTTATAGTTTGACCAGCGTGTGAGCACGGCTCCTTGACCTCGTTATTGGGCCGGCCATGACTAGGCACGTTCCTGATGCTGGTTCCTTGGCAACAGCTTCCTCCCTCCCGCACCTCTCATTCGCACAGCTATCATCAGGGAATTCTTCTTTTTTAGAGCTAGATGTCAATGGGAGATCTCCTTTCGCACACCCAGATCCATCTCCTGTTGTCCTTTCCGTATCCCTTTCACACTCTCTCCCCTGGGTCCTTTCCAATACCGCTCCACACCTCTTTGTCCATAGTCGAGTACATGTCGCGCCAACTCGCTTTCCAACATCTCCTCCCCTCTCCCCGTCCTCCCCCAACCTGGCAGGAGACGACGATCCATCCGCCGCACGGACTGAAGACTCCAGCACGAACGCGCTGGGGAGGGGAGCAGAGCAAGCCAAACGATCCATGTGATGACAGGCAGACGGAAGATACCAACCGATGGGGAAAGGGGAGGACTATGACTGTAACCCCCGACCTCAGATCCCGGACTCCAGCACGAATGCATTGGGGAGGGGAACGGAGCAAGCTGAATGATCTGTGTGGTGGCAAGCAGACGGAAGATACCAGCAGAGGGAGAAAGGGGAGGATCGCGATTGCAACCCCCGACCTCTGTATCTGCGATGACAGCTACATCGGGCCTGGACTACAGGGGGGGGGGACAAGAAAGGAAAAAGCCGCACCATCGGGAAAGAGACGGGGAAAGCGAATAAGGGGAGTGCTGAGAGGCAGATGACTGACTGGGAAGGGGAAAGGGAAAGGATCGCAACCCCCGATCATTGCACTTGCAATGATAATTACATCGGAACAAAAAAGGGGGGAGATAAGAAAATAGGAGGCTGTACCATCAAAAAAGAGGACGAGGAGAGGGGAGGAGATGTTGGAAAGCGAGTTGGCGCGACATGTACTCGACTATGGACAAAGAGGTGTGGAGCGGTATTGGAAAGGACCCAGGGGAGAGAGTGTGAAAGGGATACGGAAAGGAAAACAGGAGATGGATCTGGGTGTGTGAAAGGAGATCTCCCATTGACATCTAGCTCTAAAAAAGAAGAATTCTCTGATGATAGCTGTGCGAATGAGAGGTGCGGGAGGGAGGAAGCTGTTGCCAAGGAACCAGCATCAGGAACGTGCCTAGTCATGGCCGGCCCAATAACGAGGTCAAGGAGCCGTGCGCACACGCTGGTCAAACTATAAAAGTGAATCTCCCATGGACTGACATTTTGAGCCCTGAGGACGTCAGCAGATAGCTGATGAAAGCTAGGCGTTTTTTAATTGGTGTTTTAATTAGTAATTTTAATATTAAATTATTTTACCATATTCCCTGGTGCTCGTGTTTGCTCACTGATTTTAATATATATATATATATATATATATATACATATATATGCCAAATAAATAAAATAAAACGAACACCAGGGTAAAATAATCAAACTCTAGGAGTTTAATATTACAGTACCAATGCCAAGCTTTCGTCAGCATTCTGCTGACATCATCAGGGCTTAAACGGTCAGTCCATGGGAGAGTCTTTTATAGTTCGAACTTGGTCTGCACACGGCCCCTGGACCTTGTTACCGGTCCTGGTTGCATCAGCTGCACTCCAGCGGTGATCCTTCCTCCGCTGGTTATCCCTATCCTGCAAGACTTATCTATGCGGTTGCTCCTGTCAAGCTCGTTTGCCCGCGGGTTGAGGGTGGAAGTGTCACTCCTCTTTCTCTCTCCCCTCAGCCCCATCCCCCGTCCCCCTTGTGTATGTGATTCCATGTTCCTGTTCCCCGCACTGGTTGGGCCCACTTGGCACACTTTCCTTTCTGGACCCCCGCTGGGTTTGGTTACCCCACTGCCGCTTCCACGAGTCTTCCTCTCCCTTCCTACGGTCACATCCCCTGCACCTCTTTTGCCCCTTCGCATTTTGTCTCTATCATTCCCCCCTCCGGGCCAGTTGGGTTCATCCTTCCTCCCCCCCTCCTTCCTTCTGTTCTCTTCCATGCCAGTCTCTTCCTCCTTGCCAGCCTGCCTGTTTCTTTCCTGCTGCGGGTGTGTTGGGGTTGAAACCAACGCACATGGATAGGATCCTCCACTACCAGAGCAACCATCCGGTGACCCATAAAATCAGCTGCGTGAGAACTCTGTTCAAACGTGTCTACTCCCACTGCAGTACGAGCAAGGCGCAAAAAGAGGAGAGAAACCACCTGTTCCGGGTGTGCAAGCGCAACGGATACCCGGTGAGGTTCGTTAGGCGCTACAGCACACCACCCGAACCCAGGGCGGATCTACGAACAGATGAGTTGGCACCACAACCCACGTTAGTTACCCTCCCATACATCTGTAACGTCTCGGAAGCCACAGCGAGAATACTAGCACCCCACAACGTGAAGATTGCACATAGACCTAACCGGACATTACGTGCCGTAGCTATGCGCCCCAAGGACCCGCTCCCCAACATGGAGAAGTCGGCAGTCATATACAAAATTGACTGCAAAGACTGTTCCAGCAACTATGTTGGGGAGATATCGAAGAGGGTGAAGACCAGGGTCCACGAGCATAAACTAGCGATAAAACGGGGCGAAAGCTATTCCCAAATATGGGCACACATGGCGGAATCAGGCCATCGGTTTGACTTCGACGGTGTGCAGCTACTAGCTAATGACAACACGAAAGGGGGACGCCTACTCAAGGAAGCCTGGCTCTCAGACAGAGATTCAATAAACCGGCATGTGGATCTCTGCCCAGCGCACTTGGCGTTGAGAGCCTGGGGCAAGAATGGCAACCCCCCACCTGGCCGGATAGGTCGCAACGGAACATCGAGAGTGCCCAGGAAACCAACAGGAAGCACTGTGGGAGGAACGCTGTTACCACCCCCCCAACTGCTCCCCAATATTTGGGGGGCTTGAGGGAGAAGACGAACATGGAGGAGATGGTGTTGGAGGAAGAGGAGAATCCCCAGATGACCACAATGAGAGTTGGAGACGTCAGAGTGAGGAATGATTGGGATGACCGGCTTGAGACTGGATCACACGGAGATGACAGAACGGAAGCGGATAGAGAGAAAGGAGATCCCAGGGGAAGAACAGCTACCCGACCGTACACGGGAGAGAGGAGGATGAGTCCCCCAAGACGCCTGGCAACTCGACTGCCCCACCTCGTAACATCACCGTGCCAAGGAAAACAGAGGACATGGAGTAATCCTCTGAGTGGTGGTGATTGGGCTAAGGAAGATAGACAGAAGCAGGAGGGAGTGCGAGTAAGACAAGGTGGCGCTGGCAACTCGACTGCCCCACCTCGTAACATCACCGTGCCAAGGACAACAGAGGACACGGAGTAATCCCCTGAGTGGTGGTGATTGGGCTAAGGAAGATAGACAGAAGCAGGAGGGAGTGCGAGTAAGACAAGGTGGCGCTGGCAGGGAGAATGGGGGTGGAATGGAAGGAGGAGGAGATGAGGGGAAGAGAGGTGGGGAGGGAGAGGATGCAAGAGGCAAGGCCGGTGGCGAGGAAGAAAGGGAAGGGAGTGTGAAGACCGATGGGGAGGAGGGAGACTCCGAACAGATGTCTATCCGCTCGCACATAAAAGCGATGACGAGGGTGTGCTCGAACCACGGAGGAGACGGCAAGGGGGGAGGAAGAGAAGATAAGAGAGTTGGTAAGGAGGAAGAAGGAAAGGGGAAAGGAGGTACGAGAGACAGACTTAACCGGGGAGGAAAGAGAGGTGGGGGGGGAGGAGGAGGACCCCGAACGAACGGACACTCGCTCAGATAGGAAAGAGGGGGAGAGCGATCTACCAAACCACCATAGACTAACGAGGACAACCACCCCCCCCCACCCAACCACCCTGGCGAGCCTAGGACAGAGAGGAGGAGTTAAGTACGGGAATAAGGAGAGAGGGTTTGACAAGGAGGAGGATGGAAAGAGGAAGGAAAGGGCGACAGTTACGATCAGTGGAGGAGGAAAAGGAGGGGGGAGGTGAAGATCAATGGAGAGGGAAAAGGTCCCAGAGGGGCAGTCACTCGCTCGTGCGCGAGGGAAGAGGCGAACGGAACAACGAGCCACCCCGTGTGGGCGGGGACGGCCCCACTACCCCGTTTAGCAGCCCCGGCACACCCATAGCATAGAATAAACAGGTATGAGTGTAAGGAAGAGAGGGGAACCAACAAGGAGTGCAACGGGAGGAGGAGGGAGGATGTAAGAGATATAAGCAGTGAGAAAGGAAGGAGGGGGAGAGATACGAGGATTGACGGAGAGGAAGAGGATTCCAGAGAGATAACCACTCGCTTATGGGCGAGAGAGGAGGAGGGTAGACTAGTGAGCCGCCCCGCGCCAATGGGTGCGACCCGGCCATCTCGCCTGACAACTCCAGCATACCAGCAGCATGGAACAAGCAGTTATGAGGGCAAGGAAGAAAGGAGGTCTAGCCAGGAGGATAATGGGAAGAAGAAGAAAAACACAGGGGATACAAACAGCCGGGGAAGAGAAAGGAGGGGAGGTGTGAGGACTGACGGAAAGGAAGAGAGCCCCAGAGGGGTAGTTACTCGCCTACGGGCGAGGAAAGAAGNGAGTGGCTCGGGCACCTCGCCCAACAACCCCAACACACCCGCAGCAGGAAAGAAACAGGCAGGCTGGCAAGGAGGAAGAGACTGGCATGGAAGAGAACAGAAGGAAGGAGGGGGGGAGGAAGGATGAACCCAACTGGCCCGGAGGGGGGAATGATAGAGACAAAATGCGAAGGGGCAAAAGAGGTGCGGGGGATGTGACCGTAGGAAGGGAGAGGAAGACTCGTGGAAGCGGCAGTGGGGTAACCAAACCCAGCAGGGGTCCAGAAAGGAAAGTGTGCCAAGTGGGCCCAACCAGTGCGGGGAACAGGAACATGGAATCACATACACAAGGGGGACGTTAGGGGAGAGAGAAAGAGGAGTGACACTTCCACCCTCAACCCGCGGGCAAACGAGCTTGACAGGAGCAACCGCATAGATAAGTCTTGCAGGATAGGGATAACCAGCGGAGGAAGGATCACCGCTGGAGTGCAGCTGATGCAACCAGGACCGGTAACAAGGTCCAGGGGCCGTGTGCAGACCAAGTTCGAACTATAAAAGACTCTCCCATGGACTGACCGTTTAAGCCCTGATGATGTCAGCAGAATGCTGACGAAAGCTTGGCATTGGTACTGTAATATTAAACTCCTAGAGTTTGATTATTTTACCCTGGTGTTCGTTTTATTTTATTTATTTGGCATGGATGCACCCAGGGATCATGTATTTAGTTTAATTACCAATACATATATATATATATATATATATATGTATGTATGTATGTATGTATGTATGTATGTATGTATGTATGTATGTGTATATATATATATATATATATATATATGAGTGCTTTTTGAACACCCTGTCAGCCTAAATATAGGAGAGAGAGAAGTCTCGGAAGGGTATGTCTGACTGATGAAAACCAAATAAGGTTAGAAATAGCTATCTCAGTACTCCCTTAATTCTTTGTTAGCATTCCAAATTTTGAAAACACATATGATGTCGCAGTTAAGCGACTGCTGCCTGTGGATGGCTCTGGATTGAGCTGATGCAGGCAAAAGACTTCTCTCTCTCCTATATTTAGGCTGACA
>NW_015386964.1:519736-546686 GCF_001527695.2 Protobothrops mucrosquamatus
ATATATATATATATATATATATATATATATGAAAAACTCTATGAGTATCAGTAAAAAAATACTGTTTCATTTCTTCATAGTTTTTGAAAAAGTCACACCTTTATGAATATTAGTGCAAACATATTTGAAGGAGGCATTAAATAGGAAAAAGTGTATTTAAAAGAATTCAGTCTTCAAAGCCTCATATATAAATTGGTGCAAAAGAGTAAAGAAAACTTTCAGGACTATTAAAAATAGGCAGAAAGGAAAGGATTATGGGTTTTATAAAGTAATCCATATGAAAACCAAGAAACTGGCAGGGTGTTGTCATGTGCAATTCTTAACACCAGAATTCTTCCATCTCCTGCCTCCTTCCCATGTACAATTTTGATTTGTTTGAATGATTTTGAGTAGCTCTTTCAAAGATTTTTTTCCCAAAGTATTTACCTTATTATTTATTTATTGTTGACAATTGCTCAAAAATAGAAATGACTATCTGTGCAGTCAGAAGGCGCTGGCTTACTATGAAACTTATTTATTTCTTAAATATTCAAGTTGACCTGCTTTAGAAAAAGACGGAAGGGGTGGCAAGGCGTGCATCAGCCTCAGGGTGAAGCTCTGCTGTTAAAATCATTCATCAGTTGGTATGATTCTTCCCAGGGAGGAAGAAAGACCTAGCAGTTGCTGATGCTCAGTCTCAGTTTTTAAGTCCCATTCCAGAACATCACAGTCAATAAAAACATCATTAGAACTTCTTGGTTTTATTTTATTACTGACTGTACTCACAGTTTTGTTTTTGCTCTTTGTTGCTAAATATTCAGCAATTTTAGGCTGCTTTGATGGTTTTGAAGGAGCCACCAATTCTGAGTTTATTCTGTATCGCTCCATTTTCTTGCTGTCTCTTGATTGCTTTCATAGTGGTACACAGAAGAGCTTGTGCAATAAATAAAGCAGTCCACAACTATTTAAAATTCCACAGTAGATTAGAACTTGAAATGAATAAAAAATAAAAATAGTTGAAAAGCAAAATAAAACAAATTACAATTCAGCAAAATTGATAAAAGGAGTTAGTGCATGAACTGGACTGAAGAGAGTCTGCAGAGGTACTTTCATGTTGTCACCTTCCATCCTTGGAAAAGTCACGCCTGACTCCTTTCAAGATTCAAGCTTAAAAGCTTCTGAAACAAAGAACAGCAAGTAGAAATCCTTTAATCTGGTTCTCATGTAACTAAACTTAAATCATGAAGGCAAAATACATGGCTATACTTGGCTACACTAATATACTTACCTCAGAGCTACAGGGAATGGGTTGAAAGAAATTTGTTCCCACAAGATGATGTTTCTACTGTTTTCAAAATTGAATTCAATTAAACTAAATTATTTTTTTTATTTTTTTTAATTGTTTAATTCTCTAAATTTTAATATTTAAAAAAAAAATAAAAGAAAAAGGGATCCAACAACTAAACTTAGACCAATTTATTAACAAAAATAAAAAAACAATAAAACTTTTTTTTTTAAAAATTGAACTTTTGTAATTAACATTTAATTTTTTTAAAAAAATCTAAATCTTTAAAGTTTTTAAAATTTTAAAAGAAAGAAGGGACCCAAAGTGAGCAACTGAGAATTTACAACTTTTCTATACCGTTTCATAATTACTAAGAGCTGAGTGGGTTTTTTCTCCTTTTATTCCTTTTGCTTCTTCCCTCTGTGGATTACAAACTATATCTTGAGGACAATTTGATTTGCTTTTAATATGTTACATTTAAAGTTCACTTCAACATTAGAGATTATAAAATGTTAACACTGAAGTATTTTTTCAAGAGTAACCAAATTTGGGAGCAAAGTAAATGTTTTAAAGCTAAAGGATGCAGTATTGAAAAAAATGTTTTAAAAAATAAAATCCTGCATTAAACCAAATTTTAAAAGAAGGAAGGCACCCTGCATCTACTCAGAGCATTGGCAAGAGTATTTATAAGAAGAAAAACATAGTCATGGGGGAAAAAACACTGTTGTGGTTTGCCAAATATGTGCCATGTGTGTGTTCATGCCTAGAGAAGACCCAAATTATATCTGTACTAAATGTAAACTAAATGAATGACTTGAAGAAAAAGTTAAGGGTCTATAGACAAGTCTAGCCACTCTGACACTCAAACAACGAAATGAGAAACTAAAGGAAGAAGATTGTAACCAAACTGAACACAGTAAGGAACAACTAATTTTCAAAAAGAAAAAAAGAACCCCGGAGATAGACCAATGGCAATATGACACTCACAGGAAAAAATAAAATCAATAATAATGTCCATGCAGTCCAACCCAGGTCAGGCTAGTCCCATTGGAGCTAAGCAATCAATTTTATATCCTCCTCTTGTAAGAAAGTGTGCAGAAATCTGAAGAAAAACATCATGAACTGTACAGTGACAGGAATAAAAGTAGGCAAGACTTCCCCAAGAAAAAAAAAGCCATGTAAATCTTTTGAAGTTCCCAAAGCACTAAGGAACTACCAGAGGACTGGAAAAGAGCTGATGTGGTTCCAATTTCAAAGGGGGTGGGGGAAATGGATTCAGGAAACTACAGACCAATCAGCCTGACCTCAATACCTGGGAAAATCCTTGAAAAGATAATCAAGCAATGGATTTGCACCTAGAAACAAGTAAAGCTATTACTAAAAGCCAACATGGGTTTGTTAAAAACAGATCATGCCAGACAAACCTAACTGCATTCTTTGATAAAGTGACTAAATTAGTAGACCAGCGAAATGCTGTGGACATAGTATATTTAGACTTCAGCAAGGCATTTGACAAAGTAGACCACAGCCTACTTCTTGATAAGATAGAAAAATGTGGTATGGACAACATCACTACCAGATGGATTTGTAGATGGTTGACCAACCGCACGCAGTGTATAGTCCTCAATGAAACTACAACTACATGAAGGGAAGCATGCAGTGAAGTTCTCCAAGGTTCTGTTTAAGGGCCAGCATTCTTCAACACAATTTGAATGAGGGGATAGAAGGAGAACTCATCAAATTTGCAAACAACATGAAGCTGGTAGGAACAGGCAATACCCCATAAGCTCAAGATCCAGAAATATCTTGACAGATTTGAACACTGGGGCCTATCCAACAAAATGCAATTCAGTGGCAAGAAAAGTAAAGTTTTACACTTAGGCAAGAAAGATCAAATGCACAGGTATAGACTAGCTAGCACATGGCTCAACAGTAGCAACTATGAAAGGGATCTAGGAGTCTTAGTGGACAACCACTTAAGTATGAATTAGCATTGTGCTGCAACTGCCAGTAAAGCCAGTGCAGTCCTAGGCTGCATTAACAGAGGAACAGTATCATAATCACTTGAAGTGTTAGTACCAGAATATACTGCCTTTGTGAGCCCACACTTGGAATAATGCATCGCCACAATACAAAAAAAAGACGTTGAGACTCTAGAAAGAGTGCAGAGAAAAGCAACAAAGAGAATTAGGGGCCTGGAAGCCAAAACATATCATGAATAGTTGCAGTAACTGAGAATCTCTAGTCTAACAAAGAGAAGGACTGGGGCGACATGATAGGCAGCAGCTGGGGGCAGCGGCTGGGGCCAGTGCAGAGGTGGCAACAGGGAGCCACTGACCAGCGAGGCATCTGGGAACAGTGCAGAGGCAGCAGGCAGTGGCAGCGGTGGACCGGGAAGCCTACAGGCAGCGGCGAGGCAGCACGACAGAGGCGACAGAACAGTGGAGGACCCGACCAGCAGCTCGAGAGAACCAGCCTGAACATCGGAGACAGAGCAACGGCCGGAGACGGAGCAATGGGACGACTGAGTGATGGATGGCGGCAGTTGGTGGCAAGGCCCAGTGGAGAAAACTTGGCTACTAAATCTGCTCATCAGAAATGGCTGGAGGATGGGGAAACATAGGAAAACACACACATACTTTTATCAACATCAGATAAGAGACGCACTGATTCGGACGTGGGAAAAAGTAAAAAAACGACATAGGAAAATTCCAAATTGGATTTCACCGATGGAGGCGATGATCCACCCTAATACCTTGGATAAGAAAAAGATGATTAGATACAAAGAACTATTAGACAGCCAAGGAAACCTTAAATCAAGAGAAATATTAGAAGAACAAGGAATAATCATAGATTGGTGGCCATATTTACAGATCCAATCTAAACATAGTAAGGATATGGAAGAGCATGGAATAACCCAGACCCCACATCAATTGGATAAAATTTTAACAGTTAAGGAAGGAAAATTTATAACAAAAACCTACAAATATTTATTAGAGGTAGATCTGGAAGAAGAAATAGTGAAAGGGCCAATGATCGCATGGGCGAGAAATGTGGGCCGAAATATAAATCTGGAAGAATGGGAAAGATTATGGAATATAAATTACAAACTGACATTGTCAACTGCATATAGGGAAAATCAATACAAAATGTTCTATAGATGGCATTTAACACCGGCGAGATTGGCCAAAATGTACAAAAATATGAATCCGGAATGCTGGAAATGTAAAAATAAGGAAGGAACATTCTATCACATGTGGTGGCTGTGCCCCAAAGCAAAGAGCTATTGGGAACGGATAGGGCACTGGATACAGGAGATAACCAAGGTGCAAATTGAATTCAAACCTGAATTATTTCTTCTGGGTATAATAAATTTAAAGATCAAAAAGCAACTCCAACACATCATTATACATATATTGACAGCAGCCCATATAGTATATGCTCAGTGTTGGAAGGGTGAAAACATACCTACAAATGATATGATTATATACAAAATTCTTGAATGCGCGGAAATGAATAAACTTACACTAGAATTAAAAGACAAGGAGGCAACAGAATTTTATGAAATATGGAACAAATGTTATGATTGGCTAGAACAAAGAAAGAAAAAGACATGATTACAGATGTAAATAAATTGTAAATAATATCTAGGAGATGTATAACACAGTTTTGTTAAGGGAAAAAATGTATTTTTTCAGTTTTATGTTTGTTGTATAGTGGAAAAAAGGAAAAATAAAAATAAAAAATAAAAAAAAGAAATGGCTGGAGGCAACTGGGGGCAGCTAGAAAGACTGGCTGAGCACAGAAAAGCAGTCAAAAACCAAGACAGAGAGGATAGCGAAATATAAGGAGCAAATTAAGAAAAGGAAGGATAGTGAAGAATCTTTAGGCAGAGAGCAGAAAGCTAAAAGCAAATTCCTTGTGGAGGAGAAAGCAGCTCTTCCCTTCGTTAAATAGCCCTATTCCAGTGATGGCGAACCTTTTAGAGATCGAGTGCCTAAACTGCAACCCAAAACCCACTTATTTATCGCTGGGTGCCAGGTGGGCATGGCCCACTGGGTGGGTGTGGCTATGGTGGTCATGGCAGACTGGGTGGGTGTGGCCAAGGTGGGTGTGGTCACCTCAATGTTGCTCATGGGGAGGGATGCCTGTGGGGGATGGGAAGGGTTGGGGGAGATCCAGGGGGTCTCTGGCAGCTGGGGCGGTGGGCAGGAGGCTCATCCTGTGGGGCGAGGCGAGGCAGGGTTGGGGTGCCATTGTCGCAGGGCAAGGCAAGGCAGGAGCCAGGGCGGCTGCTGCCTGACACCATCAGCCCCCGCACACAGAGGCCAGCGAGCACATGGGGGTCGACAGTGTCTGTCAGCAGCCACAGCCTGCCGGCCCCTCAACTGGCGCACTCTGGGTCTCTGCAGCCCACCGCCAGCAGTTCAGAGAAGCCGCCTCTGAGCTGGACGGCCGGCCGACAGCTGAGGAGGCGATGCAGTGGGTCGTGCCCGGGAAAAGGAGAGCATGCGAGGCCAGGAGGGACAGGACAGGGGAGAGGGAAACCAGCCGTGCTGGGATGCATCCGGCCACGTGGGACCTCGGCGAGTTAGTGGGCGGCTGGTTGAAGAGGGACGGTTGCCATCTCTGGGGCATGGCGCGCGTGCCCACAGAGAGGGCTCTGAGTGCCGCCTCTGGCATACGTGCCATAGGTTCGCCACCACTGCCCTATTCCAACACTAACTCTTAACTTCAACATAAACTGCATTTTTTTTCCTTTAAAACCAAAGGACATACCACCACATACTTATCTAAACCAAAATAGCAAGGCAGAAAAACAAGCACAAACAGACAGACAAAAGGACAGAAAAAATAGGCATAATTACCCAGAACAGAGAAGCTAGAAACAAGGCTAACAGCAAAGCACATCCACCAACCAAAAAGAGGGATTTTCAATCAACATATTCATGGAATAGATGACTGACACTATTGTGGTATGCAATACATGTTCCATGTATGTGTTCATGCCCAAAGAACACCCAAATTACACATGCAGTAGATGTAAACTATGTGAACTGCTACAGGAAAAAGTAAGGAACTTAGAGGCAACTATAGCCAAACCCCAACGTAAAAAGAAAGCTCTACCCAAACAGAACCAATTAACAAACAAATAGCTCCCAGAGGATTTGACCCTACTGATAAACTCTTGGAGGAAGATAAATGGAGGTATGTCCCACATAGAAGGAAACACAATACTCAAAGAAAGAAGAGCATACAACTAACAAACCCCTTCTGCCCAATCCAATCCAACCCAACCAGAAACAGCCCCACTAAAACTGAGCAATCGATTTCTCCCCCTAGATGGAAACACGCAGACCCACAACCTTCCCCTCAAAAAAAACATGCAGACACCTAGCAAGGAAACAACTTCAAATATCCCTAAAAACGTCACTTCAAGCATTCCTTAAAAAGTCACATCAACAAACACACCAGAGATAAACAGAAAAGCACTGCAGACTGCAGCCGCCCCCCCCCAAAAAAAGAAGGTGAGTATTGGTAATAGGAGATTCTATCCTCAAAGGAACAGAATCATCCATCTGCAGACCAGACATACAATCCAGGGAAGTATGTTATCTTCTTGGAGCAAAAATCAAAGATGTCGCTGAGAATCTAACCAAAATAATTAGGCCTACAGATTACTACCCCTTCCTCCTCCTTCATATTGGGATGAATGACACAACAAAGAACCTGAGTACAATAGTGAGAGACTACAAACAATTAGGCAATAAAGTTAAAAATCTAGGAGCACAAGTAGTGTTCTCATCAGTACTTCCAATGAAAGGCCAACACCCATTGAGGGGGAAAAAATCTAGAAATAAACCATTGGCTAAAGCAGGGCTTTTCAACCGGTGATACATGTACCACCGGTGGTACTTTGGCACCTGGCAAGTGGTATACAACCATCCTATAGAAGTGGTATTGGGGGGAGGAATAAGTTGAAGCGGTGGCAGTGCCACACAAGCCTGAGGGATAGACAGCTGGAGCTGCAGGGCTGTCAGGGCTTGGCAGAAGCCCCAGGATCAGCACCGGTCTCCAGCTGATCGGCGCTTTGGAAGGTGGAGGTGCCCTGAAGAGAAAAGGAGGAGGATGGGGGAAGAGAGGAGAGGATATAAAAGGAGGTTTTGGTGGGAAAGAGCCACCCCGCCCCCTGGGCATGCAAAGAAGAGGTGGCGAGTGCCTGGCATCCCTGCTGACCGTTCTGCTGACCACTGAGAAAGAAAAAAAGGAAGAGAAGCATGTCCTTTCCCCCAGGACACCAGCGCTCATGCACTCGCCGCCTTCTCTGTGCACCCCCAGGCAGAGACAGCGGGGGGGCCTCGCTGGCTCCAGGGCTGCCCCGTGGATTTAAGGCTGAGCGTGTTCCAGCTTTGATGGCCTCCACCAGTAGATCAGCGCCACACCCGCTCGCTGACCTAGCCTCGCAGCCAGCAGACTTCCCTTTCCCTGCCTGCGTGGGATAGCAACGGCCAGCGGCAGCATGACTACCGGCAGCGCTGGCAATCTCTCTCCCTCCCGTCATCCCTTCCTGAGCATGGAGGAAGGAAAGAGAAGCAGGGGAGGGAGGGAGGGAGGGAGGGAGGGAGGGAGGGAGGGAGGAAGGAAGGAAGGAAGGAAGGAAGTTGCTGGGAAAGGGACTGCCTTCTGAGCGCTTCTCAGGTTTACTTTATTTAGCTGCCAGAAGCTCTGGGCAGGAGGCTTTACATTTTGACTGCCTGTATTTTATCACTTTGTTCCTTTTTTTTGGTCATCATGTTTTTGACACCTTGCTAGGCGACTGGTGGTACTCGAATATTGCCTTATCCTAATAGTGGTATAATTGGTGAGAAGGTTGACAAGCCCTATATCCTAGCACATGAAATTGATCAGTCTAGTAGTGAGTGGTGAGATCCAGCAACTCAAGCAGAGACATAGTATCAGCTCCACTAGGTAAACCAGTTCGGAAAATCAACTCTACAAGAAAACTAGGACTATTTTTATTGATATTGGCTTTAATAACAGAATCTTACAGATCTGTTTGTGCTGTATCTCCCAACCTTTTTACATGCCAATGATCAGTGAGGTATGTGCCTGAGTCATTTCTGAATATTATCTTGCTTCTGGGAACTTAAATACTATTTCAGCCCTCTTTGACTAGGTAACAGTTCTTGTATTTTTCTGTCAAAGTTGTCTTTCTTATTCTCTACATATAGTTCACCACCAGAAGTATCATAAATTCAACATGACACTTAAGCCCAACCTCACAAGTAAGAGCTTACATCTGGTTTTCTGCAGGTATAATATGTGCCTCTGTTAACCCGAACACCCTTTTACACATCAATATTTTTCAGTAAATAATGCAAAGGATTGTTGCTTCATTGGCTCTGTTTGATAAATTGCTACATAAAGATAAATGTATTTTAATTTATTAAATTTATTTGCCACCCATTCATTTTGAAGCAACTGCAGGGGCTTACATTAAAATCATAAAAGATAAATAGTTCTAAAACAATAACAATGGAAATTAAAATGGGAAATTCCTCTCCACTGTGTCCTACTATTTGCTTTTGTATATTATTATTTTATTCTATAATCTAATAAAATATTACAAACTGTAGAAAAAAGAAAAAAATACCAGTTTTAATTTCTTCGGTGGCTGTTCCTTTGCTGAATCACTTTCCCTTTGCACTGATAAATGTATGATGAATTTATCCATGTTTATTAATATATACCACTACCAGCTAGTTCAGGGGTCTTCAAACTTGGCACTTTTAAGACTTGTGGACTTTAACTCCCAGAATTCCTCAGCCCTCATGGCTGGTTGAGGAATTCTGGGAGTTGAAGTCCACAGGTCTTAAAGTTGCTAAGTTTGTAGACTTCTGAGCTAGTTGGTTGGCCCTTCTGAGCTCTTCCACAGTGTAGTAAGAATGCACACACACCCCAATCCCTTCCCTGTACCCTTAAAGACACAGGAATCAAGTGCAAAGCAAGAAAATAAAGAAACACAAACTCCATTTTTTTTCCTCTTAATTTAAGCTCCTCAGGCATGTCAAGTGTCACAATGTTGCAATTCTAGACTGAAAGGCTCCGGCAATTGCGAAAAGCTTTAGCTTTACATTAAGCCAGTTTACCTTCAAAGAAAACTTTCTAAAAGCCACAGACAGACTCAATTAAAAGGGGTAAAACTAATTACATTTGTTTAAAGGGATTAAACCTTTCCTGTTGTCTTTTTTTCCTTCCCCCACCCTAACCACATTCTTTTATAGCCTCTCCTCTCCTCCCCCTCCCTTTTTTCTTCAGTTTATCTCCAACTCAGAGCTGCTTCTGGAAGCACCAATCAGCTGGAGCCAATCAGCTGGAGCTCTGCTGGCTCCTGGGGCTTCTGCCCAGCCCAGACAGTCCTGCAGCTGCAGCTGCCTCTCCCTCAGGCTTGGCTCGCTTCGGCTCATTCCCCTCTCCTGTTACACTTGGCTAGCAATCGCGTACCACCTGCCATGTGACAAAGTACCACAAGTGGTATGCATACCACCGGTTGAAAAGCCCTGTGCTAGGAGACTTGAACTTATGCTGGGATAGAGGCATGATGTGAAGCCACTGTTATACCTGGTTACAGTCTTTAAACAGATGAGATCCAAAAGTAAGCATCACTGATGTCAGTCTTTGTTAGATAATTATCTGCAACCTATACAGGGATCCACTGAGTTAATCTGCCTCAGATATCTTACGGATTTGCTCAATTTCTAGAGGATGCTTGAGAGTTTCCCAAGGACTTGATGGGCAGTTGTGTTGACTTCCTATTTGAGTAGTCTTTCCCTGTACAGGTAGTCCTTGCTTAGCGACTAGCAATTTGGTTAAGTAAAGCAATCACTAAGTGAAACCACAACTATGCTTATGATCTTACTTTAGTGGTCTGCAAAAGTTGTAAATGCGAGAATTGTTCACAAAGTTACTTTTTCATCACCTGATACAGTCACTAAACAAGGACCACGTGTACAGCAACTGCTTGATGGGGAACTGCCTTAGTATACTCAAGAGTTCTTGAAGATGAAGATTCTGTAGCAATGCTGATGGACAATAATGGGTGAATATGACCAAATATGGGTACAACTAAGGCTCAACCTTACACAGCAAAAATCAGAGCTCGTTTATGTGAGATTACTACCTGGTAGCCTTCTCAAAGATGACCTGGATTCTTTTAGGAAAAGATGGAACAGAAGATTGCTTATTCTGATAAAGTTGCAAAACCTCTAAAGCAGCGGTTCTCAACCTGTGGGTCGCGACCCTTTTGGGGGTCGAACGACCCTTTCACAGGGGTCGCCTAAGACCATCGGAAAACACATATTTCCAATGGTCTTAGGAACTGAGACCCCGCTCCGCATCCATCTCCGCATGGCCTCCTCTGCCATTTGCAGAGAGAGAGACAGAGAGGCACTTTCGCTTCCCTTCTCTCTCTCTCTCAGGCGGACTTACCTCCTGCAGGGCTCCTGATTGGCCCTGCGCCCGGGTGCCCCATCCCCTGGGAGAAGCGCGGCCAGGGCCTCGTAGCCTTGGAGCCGCCCGGGGAAGCCCCGTGATCCCTGCTGGGAGCGGCCCGCTGGAGGCTCCGCTGAATGGGACAGCCCTCCCGCAAGCCGCGGCCCAAGGGAGACCAGACCCTGCGATCCCCAGCCAGCCCAACCATTGGACCCGCTGGCCAGGAAGGCGCGGGAAGGAAGAAGGAGATCAGCAAAGGTAGGAGAGGAGAGCTGCCTCCTGGGGCCCAGCGCTAGCGGCGGCATCCTTGCCATCCTCTTCCTCCTCCCCTTCTTCCTCCTGTTGCCCCCAAGGCAGCTCGGGCGGGCGCCGGGGCAAGAGGGGTGCCTGGGGGGAGCAGCCGGACTGGCGGAGGGGCTAGCGGGCCGGGTGCCAGGGGCGTGGCCAAGTGGGTGTGGCCACCAAGTGGGTGTGGCCACCAAGTGGGCGTGGCCACCATGTTGTGGTGACCCCCCAACCATAAAATTATTTTCATTGCTATTTCATAACTGTAATTTTGCTACGTTATGAATCGCAATGAAAATATCTGATATGCAGGATGTATTTTCATTTTTACAAATTGAACATAATTAAAGCATAGTGATTATGCTTTCCTCTCTCCCTCTCTTTCCTCTCCCTCTCTTTCCTCTCTCTTCTCTGTCCCTCTTTCCTCTCTTTCCCTCTTTCCTCTTTTTCTCTTTCCTCTCCCCGTTTCTCTTTCCTCTCTCTCTCTTTCTCTCTTTCCTCTCTTTTTCTCTTTCTCTTTCTCTTTCCTCTCTCTCTTCTCTCTGTTTTGTCCCTCTTTCTCTCTTTTTCTGTTTCACTTTCCTTTCTTTTTCCTCTTTCTTTCCTTTCTCTCTTTCTCTTTCCTCTCTCTCTTCTTTCTCTCTTTCCTCTCTCTCTTCTCTCTATCCCTCTTTCCTCTTTTTCACTTTCCTCTTCCCCATTTCTCTCTTTCCTCTCTTTTTCTTTCTCTCTTTTTCTTTCTCTTTCTCTTTCTTCTCTTTCTCTCTCTCTCTTTCTCTGTTTCCTCCCTTTCTCTTTCTCTCTTTCCTCTCTCTTTTCCTCTGTTTCTCTCTCTTTCCGCTCTCTCTTATGGCAGCATCATCGGGGGTTCCCGGCGCCCCCAGCCCGGCCTCCGCTGCGTCCTCAGCCAAATGGGCAGGGACGGGGAGCAGGATGGGAGGCAGCGGCTCTGGTCACTGCTGCATTGTCAGGGGTCCCTGCTGGGATGGCCGACGCCCCCGCCGGGACTCTGTGCTGCCAGGCCTCGTCCTCCATCCATCGATGGAGCCGCGATGGGGGCTGGTGCTGCGCGGCCTGCCAGCACCTCCGCCAGCTCGGCTGCTCCCCCCCAGGAACCCCTCTTCCTCCCGGTGCCCGCCCGAGCAGCAAGAGGAAGGAGAGAAGGGCGAGAAAACTGCTGCCGCCATTTCAGCCGCGACTCCGCGCTGCCCGGCCTTGCCTTCCGCCCATCCGATTAAGCCACGGTGGGGGTTGGTGCCAAGCGGCCTGCCAGCCCCTCCGCCAGCTCGGCTGCTCCCCCCAGGCACCCCTCTTCCTCCCGGCGCCCGCCCGAGCTGCCTTGGAGGCAGCAGGAGGAAGGAGAGGAGAAGGGCGAGAAAACCGCTGCCGCCATCCCAGCCGCGACTCCGCACTGCCCAGCCTCGCACTCTGCCCATCCGATTAAGCCGCGGTGGGGGCTGGTGCCGTGCGGCCTGCCAGCCCCTCCACCAGCTCGGCTGCTCCCTCCCAGGCACCCCTCTTCCTCCCGGCGCCTGCCTGAGCTGCCTTGGAGGCAGCAGGAAGGAAGGAGAGGAGAAGGGTGAGAAAACCGCTGCCACCGTCCCAGCCGCGACTCTGCGCTGCCTGGCCTCGCCCTCCGCCCATTCGATGAAGCCGCGGTGGGGGCTGGGGCTGCGCGGCCCGCTAGCCCCTCCGCCAGCCCAGCTGCTCCCCCCAGGCACCCCTTTTGCCCCGGTGCCCGCCCGAGCCGCTTTGGGGGCAGCAGGAGGAAGGAGAGAAGGGCGAGAAAACCACTGCTGCTGTCCCAGCCGTGACTCCGCGCTGCCCGACCTCACCCTTCGCCCATTTGATGGAGCCGCGGTGGTGGCTGGGGCCACGCGGCCCGCTAGCCCCTCCGCCAGTCTGGCTGCTCCCCCCAGGCACCCCTCTTGCCCCGGCGCCCGCCCGAGCTGCCTTGGGGGCAACAGGAGGAAGAAGGGGAGGAGGAAGAGGATGGCAAGGAAGCCGCCGCCAGCGCTGGGCCCCAGGAGGCAGCTCTCCTCTCCTACCTTTGCTGATCTCCTTCTTCCTTCCCGGCAGCCTGGACTCCGGCGCACCTTCCTGGCCAGCGGGTCCAATGGTCGGGCTGGCTGGGGATCGCAGGGTCTGGTCTCCCTTGGGCCGCGGCTTGCGGGAGGGCTGTCCCGTTCAGCGGAGCCTCCAGCGGGCCGCTCCCAGCAGGGATCACGGGGCTTCCCCAGGCAGCTCCAAGGCCACGAGGCCCTGGCCGCACTTCTCCCAGGGGGTGGGGCACCCGGGCGCAGGGCCAATCAGGAGCCCTGCAGGAGGTAAGTCCGCCTGAGAGAGAGAGAGAAGGGAAGCGAAAGTGCCTCTCTGTCTCTCTGCAAATGGCAGAGGAGGCCGTGCGGAGACGGATGCGGAGCGGGGTCTCGGTTCCTAAGACCATCGGAAATATGTGTTTTCCGATGGTCTTAGGCAACCCCTGTGAAAGGGTCGTTTGACCCCCAAAAGGGTCGCGACCCACAGGTTGAGAACCGCTGATCTAAAAAGATAAAAGCAGCAGGAGTTTGATTATTCTTATCCAAATATTCAATTAAATTAATAATTTGTCTTACATTATATTTCATATATCTTCCAGTTATAAATCCTGATTGATCACTATGAATCAATTGATTCAACACTTGCATTAATCTATTTGCCAATACTTTTGAAAAAATCTTATAATCTGTATTCAATAAAGATATAGGTCTATAATTCTTAGGTTGAGTCAAATCCTGACCCTCCTTAGGTATTAAAGATATAAAAGCAGTTCTCCAGGAAGGAGGTACCGCTTCACCCAACAAGATACTATTAAACAATTCCCTTAATGGTTCTATCATTTCTTCCGATAACATCTTATAATAAATTGCTGTAAATCCATCTGTACCTGGTGCCTTACCAAGTTTTAATTGCTTAATTGCCCCCTTTATCTCCTCCAACGTAATTGGGCAGTTCATCTGATGACAATATAGCTCCTTCAGCCACTTTATCTTCACCAGTTCTTCCCTTCCTGGTACCTTGTGGAGATGATGGAGAACCTGCTTTCAGGATTGAAGTATAAAAATCTTTTGCCTTTACAATGGTGTTAAGCCTATGGCGTATTCCCATGTAATTTACCATAATACCAGCAGGTATCTCCCATCTGAATTGAATTTGTCGCTTTTTCAACTCTTCACCCAGGAAGGCAAAATCCTTCCTTCTTCTAAGTATTTTGGGTGGTATCTCCTTTAAAATTATAACATCTTGTCCTGATACTTGAAATTTTTGATTATAGAAAGCTTGAATAATTTGATTACGGATTGATTTTCTGGAAAAATAGATAACAACATCTCTTGGAAGGTTTCTCTGTCTTGCAATCCATGAATTGACTCTAAAGATTTTTTCCATTTCTCTTACTATTTCATCAGGTTGGCAGGATAAAACCAAGGCCAGATCTGCTGCAATCTCGTCCTCTAGTTTCTCTTGAGCATTTTCTCTCAGCCCTCTTATTCTCAAAGCATATTCCATTTCTCTGTATTGTGACAAAATGACCTCATTTTGAGTTAAATCCACTGTCTCCTCCACTTTCCCCAATCTAAGTTCCAAACTTTCAACATGCTCCTCCACTTCATCCACCCGTCTTTCAATACGTTCTACATGAACTGCCAGACCTTGCAATGCAAACACTATGTCTTCTCTCATCTCTGTATTCTTCTCTTCAAGTTTCTTTTCAAACATATCCTCCATTTCCATTCTAATCTGTCTAGCATTGTCCTTTAATGCATCTTGAATACCTTTCAGTGTAAGTGCTGGGATTGGGGGGGGAGGGCGGAGGAGTCTTAGATTTTGGCTGCTGTGGTGTTTGAACAGCTGGAGAGGAGATTGTACTTTTCTGAGGAACAAAAGTTCCCACACACTTCGAAGCCATTTTACTTCTCTCCTTCTTCTCTTATACTTTCATTTATAAACATAAAATCTTGTAAAGGTCATATAAAAGTCTTATGAAGTCTTATAATCACCTCAAACAGTGATAGAAACAGAAAGCTTATCCAACCAGCTCAAAGTAGCTAAATCTGTTACAATAATAATCCAAGAGAAAGTCTCCAGAAAATGAAAGTCTCATATATTTTCAATTGAAAAAACAGAAACGCCCATCCGCAGCCATATTCTTCTTCTTCCAGTTAACATAAAAAGCGAAGAAGATACTTTAATTCTAGAGTTAAGGTTTCAGTCCAAACAATTTTTAATCCTCCTGGTAGGCTCTTTCTGCCTGTAAAATTCAACTCACGCTTTCCTGGAACGGCAGAGGCTGAATCCGCATCTAGTTTCATTTCAATGAAGGTAGCCTGAAGCACGGAGATATCCCTGACTCCGGGGGAACTCACCTTAGCCCTCACCGCTATCAAAATGTGAGGGCTAGGGAGCTCTACCCCTATTGGGGAAGCTCACCCCCTCCCCTTTGCCCGGGGAAGGGGATTCCGAGCCACGGAACAGCTGTTCCTGCGGCTCTTACGAGTCTTCAGAGCGGACAGCTCACAAAGGAGCTGCCATCGGCGCCGCGACTCAAACTGGAAGTCCCTATTTTTCAAAGATAAAGCACTGGGGAACTACCAGAGAACTGGAAAAGAGCTGATGTGGTTCCCATCTTCAAAATGGGGGGGGGGGAAGGATCCAGGAAACTACAACCAGCCTGATGTCAATAACTGGGAAGATAATCAAGCAACAGATCTGTAAACACCTAGAAGCAAGCAAAGTTATAAGCTACAAATAGAAGCCAAGAGATCATGCCAATCAAATCTTATTTCATTCTTTGACTAAGTAACTAAATTAGTGGACCAGCAAAATGCTGTGGATTTCAGTAAGGCATTTGGCAAAGTAGACTTCTTGGTAAGCTAGAAAAATATGGAACAAACAGTATCACTACCAGATAGATTTGTAATTGGCTGACAAACCACACTCAACATGTAGTCCTTAAGGTAACTACATTTTCATAGAGGGAAGTAGTAGTGGAGTACCCCAAGGTTCTGTCTTAGGCCCAATACTCTTCAATATCTTCATAATTGATTTAGAGGGAATAGAAGGGGAACTCATCAAATTTGCAGACAATACCAAGCTAGAAGGAATATCCCAGAAGATAGGCTCAAGTTCCAAAAGGATCTTGAACAGTAAGCCCAGTGTAATAAAATGAAATTCAATGGAGAGAAAAGTAATTTTTTACATGTAGGCAAGAAAAACCTACAGGTATAGAATTGGTGGAACCTGGCAACTGCGAGAGAGATCTTGGAGTCCTAGTGGTAAAAGGTTTCACCTATCCAATTGACTCTAGGGCATGGTGCTCATATCCATTTCTTGGCCAAGAGAGACAGAATTGTCCAGAGACATTTTCATACTCATGAGGCCAGCATGGCTATATGCCAAAGGCACATGGAACACTGTTACCTTCCCACCGAAGTGGTACCTAGTAATCTATTTGCATTTGCATACTTTTGAACTGCTAGCTGGGCAGGAATAGGAGCTCATCTCATTGCATGGTGCACTGGTCTTGAACCCAGGCTATCAGCTTACCAACTGATAAGCTTAGTGCCATTAACCACTGAACCATAGAAAATCACTTAAATATGAGCCAGCGGTATGCTGCAGCTGCCAAAAAAGCCAACACAATCCTAAGCTGCATTAACAGAGGGATAGAATCAAAATCATATGAAATGTTAGTATTGTTTTATAATGCCTTGGTAAGACTACACTTAGAATACTACATACAGTTTTGGTCGCCACAAAATAAAAAAAATGTTGAAAGTCTGGAAAGAGTTCAGAGAAGAGCAACAAAGATGATTATGGGACTAGAGGCTAAAACATATGAAAAATGATTACAGGAATTTGGTATGTCTAGTCTAGTGAAAAGAAGGAGTAGGCGTGACATGATAGTAGGGTTCCAATATTTGAGGGGCTGCCACAAAGAAGAGGGAGTCAACCTATTTTCCAAAGCACCTGAAGACAGGACAAGAAGCAATGGTTGGAAACTAATCAAGGAGAGAAGCAACCTAGAACCACGGAGAAATTTCCTGACTGTGAGAACAATCAACCAGTGGCTTGCCTCCAGAGGTTGTGGGTGCTCCATCACTGGAGGTTTTTAAAAAGAGAGTGGACAGCCATTTGTCTGAAACTATATAGAGTTTCCTGCTTGTGCAGAGGGTTGGACTAGAAGACCTCCAAGGTCCCTTCAAACTCTGTTATTCTGTTATTCTGACACACAACCTGAAATTGTGTAAAAGGCCTCTTAGCTACAACTACCACCTGCTCATTGAACAGAAGGACCTTCCCAGTGGTGTATCGGGTCTGTTTGTGGCAGATAGACCAAAGAAGGCAAGTTCTCAAAATTTGATAGTCCCCAAACACAAGTAATCTGTCTTGTTAAGGCTGAACTGAAGCCCAAAAATATGGGAACTCAGAGGTTTGTTTCCAATTCTCATAATTAGTATACACTCTTAAACATTTCAGGTACCTTTTCATTGGAACATGGTGTACATGGAAAGATGAATTGTCCTGAATCAGAAAAAAATGCTATGTGAGACTTTCAAGATTTTTTCGCTGCAGTATTCTGACTGACACCTGCCCAGTTTAAACACATGGGTACTTTCACAGAAGGGGAGGGAGAGTTTAAACGTCTTAGAATTAATTTCAAGCTGTTCATAAAGTAGGTTTAAAAAAGAAAGAACTAAAAGCAACAATTACAGCAGGTAATTTCTTTTAGGTTTGACCGAAGATGTTGCTGTAAGGAGAGATGACCAGATGGGACATGTAGCAAAGGAAGCCAGAGTCAGACAAACCATAGTCAAAGGGAAGAAACAGGAGGAAGCCTGAGGCAGCTGAAGCCAAAAGAAGAATCTGCAGAAAAGAACCAGCAGAGAGAAAATGAAGTTCTGACTTCTAGGAAGGAAGGAGGGAAGGAAGGAAGGAAGGAAGGAAGGAAGGAGGGAGGGAGGGAAGGAAGGAAGGAAGGAAGGAAGGAAGGAAGGAAGGAAGGAAGGAAGGAAGGAAGGAAGGAAGGAAGGAAGGAAAAGATTTTTATAGTATAAGTAAAGTGGCAGAAATTTAAATCATTTAGTTAAGTTCTAAAAATTAAGAATTAAGTTCTAAGAATTAATTTACACTTGGTTACTCTATAAATGTGTTTACAAAATGTATATACACAGTCTTGTAAGTACACTTTGTCTTATGTTTATACAGTATTAAGCAGCTTTTCTTCTGCTTGCTAGCTGTCTATGTGTGTCTGTGTCTGTGAGCACAGAACAAAACTCAGAATTTCTTACTTATTTCCAGAAAAAGAGTAGTAGAAGAAAAATTAACTGCAAAAAAATTCACTTACTTAGCCACCAGGAAAATATTAGAACTGGAATTATTAGTATTGCAATTAAATGTATTCTACTTCTTGACCGATGATCAGGTTCTTAAAAAGCAAATTTGAAAATATTATATTAAAAATAATCTAAAATCAGAAAACATCCTTATGTTCATGTGCCCTGAATTTTAAATTTAGCAATTTTTTTGCTGATTCTTTCAAGTTTTCCAGACAACATATATAAGTATTAATTACATTACAAAAGACTACAACTAGTACCAAAAAATTAAACCAATAATTATTTAGGTATGAACACAATCATGTATAAATATAAAGGAGGGAAAATATCTTGAAATTAAATAATAATAATAGAGGAGACAAACATAAAAACTGAAATGAGATAATTCAGACAAAGATAAGGAACCTGCCTCCTACAATCACAGAATTAGAAGGGGCTATTTAGGTGCTGCGTCCTCCTCCTGTCTTCCAGGAATCTAAATTGTTGTACAGGTAGTCCTCGACTTATGATCAAAATTGAGCCCCAAATTTCTGCTATTAAGCGAGACTGTTGTTAAGTGAATTTTGCCTCATTTTATGACCTATCCTGCCACAGTTGTAAAGTGAATCACTGTAGTTGTTAAGTTAGTAACATGGTTGTTGAATGAATCTGGCTTCCCCATTGACTTTGCTTCTCAGAAGGTCACAAAAGGGACCACATGCACCTGGGGACACTGCAACTGTCATAAATACATGCCAGTTGCCGAGCTTCCAAATTTTGATCATGTGACCATGGGGATGCTAGAATGGTTGTAAGTGTGAAAAATGGTCATAAGTCATTTTTTTCCAGTGTTGTTGTAATTTCAAATAGTCACTAAACGAACTGTTGTAATTTGAGGACTACCTGTACTGCAATTTTATTAAGACATCTGCAGTGAATTACTAACCCGTCTTCTGGGCCCACTTCAGTTATTCCTCTTGGGTGCTTTGGGTGCTTTACAGCAGCTTCAGCATCCCGCAGTCAAGGGATCACCATTTGTGGCCTTCTCGGCTGGCTTCCGACCAGGAAAGGCAATAGGAAAGCTAACAGAGGAAGTCACAAATGTCTAATTTAACAGCTGTGATTTGCTTAATGACTGCAGCAAAAAAGGTCATAAAACTGGGTACAGCCACATGATTAATGACCATACTGTTTAACAATGAATTTTCCAGTATCTATTGTGGTTTTAAGGCAAAGACTATCCATAAATAATCCCAAAACCTACCTTCTGTAATACAGTCACTGAGATTGATGGAGGTGCTGGCGTTTGAACTGGAAGCTGTAACATAGCATATAATTTTCTGAAAATGGTTTGAGTTCTTCTGAAGCTGAACAACCGAATCCTTTACATAGATAATTTCTTCATTTCTGATGTAGTCCCACGAATAGGTCAAAGGTAGATCCTGACTTGCTGATGTACAGCTTAATTGAATGGTATCATTGTTAACAGTGCAGTTTATATCAGGCCGTACTGAAGATGCAAGAGAAGGAGAAAGTGATAAATAAAATAGAAGTTTCAGTTACATGTATAAGGGTTACATGATAATATTTCTATAGCTTCGTTTAAATTGGGTTTTTAGCCAAATGCCCCCCCCCCCACTTCTTAGAACAGGTACTCATTTTCCTATTCAAAATAAAAATGTCTTTCGCCTCTCTCCTGATCAAAATGTTTTCAAACTTTGAATTATCGGATTGTGTGTATAAAGACTTTCATCATCAGGTAAATAAAATTGTTCATTGCATATTATTTTGTTTTTAATGAACTATTGGGATGGCACCTAGACCTAAATGTTCAACAGGTAGCTTAATTTAGCTGCACAACTATCTGCTGGGCATTAAAAAAACAACCATTAGTGAGGGAAACAATTAAGATTTATATGTTAAAAAATGTATTCAATAGACTTCTGGCATTTGGTGTAACTACCAAAAGAAAATACATTTTACTGAAGTGTGTGTTGTGTCCTGAGCCTGCAGAAGCAGGCTCGGGATGCTGCAAGAGTCCCGGGCATTGCAAAAGCTGCCCGGGACCAGACTGAGCGGGGCCAGCCTTGCGCACATGCGCAAGGCGGGAAAAAGGGTGCCTGCTATTGGTTGTTGTTGCCCGGGGATCCGGGAGTATAAAAGGAGGCCTGCGTGCCTCTGCTCTTGTTGGTTGGTTGTTGTGACTGAGAGAAATAAAGATCTGTTCTGTAACATGAATTGCCTCCTTCGCCATTTATCCAAGGACTTAACAGTGTGCATCAAAAAATTTTAGGTTTGATTATTTTTAATAACATTAATTTTATATCACCAAATTAAAGAATGTAATATTGATGTTTGCTATTGATCATACCATAGTGTAATTACCTTGAAATGGGTGTTTCAGAAACCAAATAAGGTCAATACCTGGTAGAAACTGGTATTTCAAAGGCAAAATGCATTTCATTTTAATTATGTCTCTTTTATATTGTTTTATGATTGTATAAATGGGAGACCTCTTTCTCAATTGTGAATAAAAACAAAAAAAATGCACTGGTTAAATCTGGCCTTTTTGATCCTGAATTTTGGCAATATAACATTGAGGGATGTTTGCTGCTTCTATGGATAATCAGCTGAACTGTTGAAAGGTACATATAGAAATCAATAGAGACATTCTAGATCAGGCATGTCAAACTTTCGACATCACGTGACTTTGTGTGACATATCGCAACTTTTTCCCCATTGCCGGAAAATGGGGTGGGTGCAGTTTTGGTGTGACGCATCCAGGCTGGCAGTTTGACATGCCTGTTCTAGATGTTGCTGTGACTGGACTGACAGCAACTGAACATCCCTTCCCCCATAAAGTGTGATGACTCCCCCAGATGCCTCTCTGGATGTTAATTGGGAGGATGATGAACCAATCCCAGGCACGTCAGGAGGGGAATCAGCTGATGGCTCTGAGGTGAGTGTTGCAAGTCCAAGCAAGGTGGAGCAGTTGATGAATAGGCGGCTAGAGAGAGTTGGCTAAAGCACAGCTGCAGCAGGATAGCCCTAAGGCTTCAGGTGGGGAAAGCATGCAGGAGCAGCAGGGCAGCAATGAGGAAGAGGAACTGCCTTCTGCACCTGGCCCAAGAACTCATAGGACAGAAAAAAGACAGGAGCAGCGAAGGTCATCCCGATTACTGGCAAGGAGGCAGCCTTGTCCCTCTTGATGGGATGCACCAGAAGCTGACTATTTAGCACAGCAGACAGATGGAGATAATGTTGGGAACAATATATTCATTTCCTAGCTGTGTGTCTCCTGATCATTGCGATTCCTGCCTTGCTTTGGACTGACACTGTGCCTTGACTTTGGACCATGCCTTATGGACTCTTGCCTCCTGGACCCTCTTGTATTGCAGATTTAATTTAATCTGCCTGGTGTACTTATCTTGTTTGGGAACTTTTGAGTGCCTTGTGGACTCATTGGCCATTGCTCTGTGGACTAGCATTGGTTTATTTTTGGCTGTTCTGGGAATTTTTGGGGAATAAAACCACTAAACTACCATCATGTATGCATGTGAGTGAGCACACAGCACATAAAGACTTGACCAAAATTTCTGTTTTAATTATATTGGGTTTTACAATTATGCCAAATATTCATTTTTATAGTTATAAAGTCTATTAATACCATTATATTACAACAGTACAGAATATGGCATGTTAGTTTACACTGTGAGAATATAAGCATTAATGTAATGTTAATTTAAAATGAAAATAGAACTTTTCTGCCTCTTTAGTATATGACTTAGTGTACTGCTACTTACCTAGTATTTTCAGATCAAAACATGTTTCTTTGATTTCCTCATTAATGAAAGCTTCTGCTGTGTAATTTCCAGTATCCTCTTTTGAAAGGTTTTTGAGAAACAAATTGCCAGAGGAAGAATCAAGACTCAGTCTTTGATTTTCCTTTCCAGGAGGAAAACTGAATCTGGATTTAGCCACTATATTTTCTCCTTTCTTCCAATAAATTCTTGTTAGACTGCCTTTAACTGATGGTGACAAAACAATGTCTTCTCCTTCAACACCAACTATGAATTTATGATTACTGCAATCTACAATCAAAGAAATAGAAAAATAGAAAATAAGCTGCCTGTGATAATCAGCTACATCATATCCATCACATTATGCTTTCAGGTTAAGCATATTGTAAAAATACAGAAAGGGAGTAAGAAGTTGTGCATTTTTTTAATTGAAAATTTTATAAAGTTTTTACAATATAAATCCCCCCTCCCCCAAACCCAACCCTCCATCCCTCCCCCCTCACTTCCCAGAGCCAATCACAGGATTAACAATAAAATAATCATAATCTAACTAACATTAATCAACTATTAATCTAACAAATCTATAACTTCCTTTAACTCTCTTTTTAAAACAAATATACAAATATTAAATACCATAATATTAACATAATTTTAAATACTAAAAATAGAACTAAATAACATTATAACTTTTAAACAAAAATAATACTCAGAAATTCATTCAAAAACCAGATGATATTTTTTGTTCCATATTTAAACTCAATATAATCAATCCATCTTCTCCAAACCAATATATATCTTTCTTGTGAGTAATCCTTCACATAAGCGGAAATCTTGGCCATTTCTGCTAAATTTGAGACTTTAAATACCCAATCTTCTATAGTAGGTAAACATTTCGTTTTCCAAAATTGAGCAATTAATAATCTTGCAGCAGTTATAAGATTCAACATCAACTCCATTTCTTTTGCATCCAAATCTTCCAAAATACCCAACAAAAATATCTGTGGTTTAAACTTTATCTTTTTCTTAAAAATATTTTGAATGTTCCACCAAATCTTAATCCAAAATACTTTAATCTCCCTACATGTCCACCACATATGAAAATACGTTGCATCTAAGTTTCCACATCTCCAGCACTTAGGTTGTAAGTTAGAATACATACAAGACAATTTCTGTGGATCCAGATGCCACCTGTAAAACATTTTATAAAAAATTTCCCTTAAGTTTTGAGCTTGAGTAAATTTTACATTTCTAATCCAAATTTTCTCCCATGTTTCCAATAAAATCGGTTCTTGTATATTTTGTGCCCATTTTATCATACAATCCTTAACCAATTCTGTTTCTGAATCCAATTCCACCAATAAATAAATTCTTTTAATATGTGCTTGAGATTGGTCTTTAATCTGTTTCATCAAGTTTTCATCCTGCATAGTAATACCAACTTTTTGATCCATACGCCACCTCATTAACAATTGATTATAATAAAACCATGAATACACAATATTTTCTTGTTTCAAATCTGCTAATGATTTAAGTTGCCAACTTTGTCCAAACGGACGAAGTAATTCCTTATAAGAAACTTCATCCAAATTAACTCCCCTAGATATCCCTTCTATTACCTGTGCTGGAGCTGCCCATATAGGAATTTTATAATTTAATTTATAATAATATTTCTTCCAAACTCGTAATAAAGCACTCCTTAAAATATGAGCCTTGAAATCTGTATCCATCTTTTTATCATATATTAAATATGCCTGCTAGCCAAATAACAAATCCCATCCTTCAAGAGAGAGTATATTCTTATTTGTTAAATTTAACCAATCACTAATCCATGTCAGTACCACCGCATCATAATACAATTTTAAATTAGGAACTTTAAGTCCTCCTCGTTCCCTTGCATCTTGTATAATCTTAAACTTAACTCTTGGCTTTTTGCCCGCCCAAATGAATTTATTAATACCCCTCTGCCACTCCTCCAAATTGGCATCTTTTTTTAAAACAGGAATCATTTGAAACAAGAAGAGAAACTTTGGGAGAACATTCATTTTTACAGCTGAAATTCTCCCCAGCAATGATAATTGTAATTTTTTCCAATCATCTAAATCTTTTTTAACCTTTAACCATAAAGACTCATAATTATTCTTATACAATTTAGCATTACAGGCTGTTATATAAACTCCCAAATATTTTACCTTTTTAACCATTTCAAAACCTGTGTGCATAACTAATGCCTCTTTATCATCCATAGACATATTTTTTGGCAATATTTTTGTCTTATTACTATTTACCTTAACTCCAGAGACCTTTCCATATTGTGCTATAATTTCCATCATATCAATTACTGACTCTAATGGCTGAGTTAATGTTAACACCAAATCATCCGCAAAAGCTCTTAACCTATAATCTATCTTATTAACCTTAATTCCCTTTATAATAGAGGACTCCCAAATTCTGATTAACAAAATTTCCATTGTTAAAACAAATAGTAGTGGTAATAGTGGGCATCCTTGTCTAGTTCCTTTTCCAATCTTAAACGATTCCGTTAATCCCCCATTAACTATAATCTGAGTTGATTGTTGTTGATAAATATCTTTAAGAGCAGACAAGAATTTATCCCCCAAAGTCATTCTTTCTATTACTCGAAACAAAACCCCCCAATCCAATTGATCAAATGCTTTTTTAGCATCCAAAAAAATAAAAGCAGCAGAAATTTGATTATTCTTATCCAAATATTCAATTAAATTAATAATTTGTCTTACATTATATTTCATATATCTTCCAGTTATGAATCCGGACTGGTCACTATGAATCAATTGATGTAACACTTGCATTAATCTATTTGCCAATACTTTTGAAAAAATCTTATAATCCGTATTCAATAATGATATAGGTCTATAATTCTTAGGTTGTGTCAGTTCCTGACCCTCCTTTGGAATTAAAGATATAAAGGCAGTTCTCCATGATGGAAGTACCCATCAAAATACTATTAAACAATTCCTTTAATGGTCCTATCATTTCCTCAGACAACATCTTATAATAAATTGCTGTTAATCCATCTGTACCTGGGGTTTTACCAACTTTTAATTGCTTAATTGCCACCTTAATCTCCTCTAATGTAATTAAACAATTCATTTTTTCTTTTTGACTATCTGACAATCTAGGTAAATGTACCTGCTGTAGATACTTATCTATATCCTCATAATGTATATTCTCAGAAGCATATAACTTAGAATAAAAATCCAAAAAAGTCTTTTTAATCAAATTTTGTTGAAATGTCAATTTACCGTTATAGTCTATTTTCTCTATAATCCTTGACTTTTGCTTTTTTCTTAAATGATAAGCCAACCACCTTCCAGGTTTATTTGCATTACAAAATGTGTTATATTTCATATACCTTAAACTGGTTGCAGTCTGATCTGCTATTAACATATTGAATTGATCCCTAAGCACCTTTAAAGATACTTTCAAATTATTATCCAGTGGGTTAAACATAAAAGACTGTTCCTTTAATTTAATTTCCTCCTCTAATTCTTTACGTTTTTGCATTTGTATACGCCTATGAAAATTATTCATATAAATCAAATTACCTCGCATATATGCTTTACTAGCATCCTAGACCATTGAAATTGAAGTACCTTTAAACCAGTGGTTCTCAACCTTTTTAATGCCGTGACCCCAACCGGTCGTAAGTCGAGGACTAAACCGGTCGTAGGTCGAGGACTAAACCGGTCGTAAGTCGAGGACTACCCAACCGGTCGTAAGTCGAGGACTTTCCCTGCCCGGGAGCGCCGCGCATGCGTGGTTCCGCCCCCTGCGCCGGCCGAGGCGTAGCTGGCAAGTGGCAGAGACGGAGCAGGCCGACCACCAGCTGGCCCAGCCCAAGGGAAGTAAGGCACCCGCCGGAAAAGGGAAAAAAATGGCGGACAAAAAAAATGGGCAAAAAAAATGGCGGACAGCTTTGCTTGGCGACCCCCGTGAAATGGTCAATCGACCCCAAATGGGGTCCCGACCCACAGGTTGAGAACCACTGCTTTAAACATATTTAACAAGAAAAATTCTTTCAATTGATCTCTACATTTCTGCACATTAATATCATATCTAAATAAATTTTCATTCAATCTCCAAGTTCTTCTATTCCGTTCTTCAACAAATAACTCCATCCATACAGGACTATGATCTGACAATGTTCTGGGAAAGATCTTAATATTCTTCACCCTAGAAGAAAAATCATTAGTAATTTAAAAAAAGTCAATTCTAGAATAGGATTGATGCCTATCTGAAAAAAAAGTAAAATCTCTTTCTTCCATATTTCTCTCTCTCCAAATGTCTTTTAATTCCAGTTCATCTTTCAAGTCAAAATAAGTTTTAGGCAATAAAGAGTTAAATGTTTTACAAGAACCTTTCTTGTCTCTTCTTGAATCCAAAACACCATTCCAATCTCCCATCATAATAACCGAGTTATAATCCATTTGATTTAGTTTCCGATGTAGCAATTTATAAAACTGTTTCTGTTGTTGATTTGGTGCGTACAATCCAACAATCAAACATTTTTTCCCATTCAATAGTATATCAATAAAAACATATCTTCCTTCCAAGTCCGATTCAATCAAATTAGGCAGCAACTCACTCTTAACATAAATAATTACCCCACCTCTCTTCTGAGGTGCGGGCGCTATAAAATGTGTACCCAGCCGTGGATTAATCAAATATTTTTGATCCTTTATTTATTTATTTATTTATTTATTTATTTATTTATT
>NW_015386964.1:550184-552634 GCF_001527695.2 Protobothrops mucrosquamatus
GTTAGGCCCCAAAACGTCTGGAAACGTCTGGTCGGCGATTTTCCCAGCCGCCAGGCCCCAGGTCCTCCGGCAGCCAATACTCCCGGCCACCAGGCCCCGCGTCGCCAGGCCCCGCGCCGGCCGGCCGCCGACCCTCCCGGCCGCCAAGCCCCGAGTCGTCCGGCCTCCGATATTCCCGGCTGCCGATATTCCCGGCTGCAAACAAATAACATCATTTTTATGTTGTTTCAAATAATAAAATATTTTCTTCCTTTTCTGTGGAGAATTCAAACCATTAACATTCCATGTCAGGAACTTTGCCATCTTTAGTGGCAGCGAGCCTCTGGAACGCTCCTTGCAAATCAGCTATTACTGATCTTTTCGGTCTCGCTACCCCCACTGACTCTGAGATAACTTGCTGTGTTGTAGATATCACCTCCAATTGTTGTTGCTCTCTCTCTTTGCGTCTATGAGCTGCACGAGTCATTCTCTGTGATTTTGGATCTTCTTTCATTTCCATAGGTTGCTGCTTGACTTGACCTTGTTCTTGTGAATCTTTAGTACTTGATGATGATGTAGCTCCTTCAACAATTTTATCTTCTCTGGTTCTTTCCTTCCTGGAATCTGAAGGTGGTGGTGAACCCGCTTTCAAAGTAGAGATATAGAAATCCCTTGCCTTTGCAACAGTGTTAAGCCGATAGCGGGTTCCCATATAGATGACCATTATCCCAATAGGTATCTCCCATCTAAATTGAATTTGTCGCTTCTTCAATTCTTCAGCCAAGAAGGCAAAATCCTTCCTTCTTTTAAGTATTTTAGATGGTATCTCCTTCAAAATTATAACATCTTGACCTAGTACTTGAATTGGAGAAGATGCAGCGATATGTGGACAAAAACCTAGAGAGGGGATTCATTAGTAATAATAGTAATAATAGTAAAGTTGGAAGGGACCTTGAAGGTCATCTAGTCCAACCCCCTGCTCAGGCAGGAAACCCTATACCATTTCGGACAAATGGCTGTCCAGTCTCTTCTTAAAAACTTCCAGTGTTGGAGCATTCACCGCTTCTGGANGTCATGCAGATACTGTGCAAACTCCTCAGCCTTCCCCGCCAGGTGATCCCTCCCCCCCCCCAATTGGAGAAGGGAGCGGGTCACCCTGAAGAGGGAGGCTGGGCGGTTATCTGATGACGCAATGAGGGTGGAGTAGTAATTAGTCCTCGCCACCCTCATCGCCACAAGGTAAGATCTAATGTGACTCCTTACCTGTGTTTGGTCGGATTCGGTCCGGGACGTCCTCCAACTGCTCTCTAGGCGTCTTTTCCGGCGTTTCATCTCTCTCAGCTCCTCAGTGAACCAAGGGGCTAATTGAGATCTGCGCCGGGTCAGAGGCCGCAGCGGCACGACTCGGCACGACTCGGATCTATTGGAGTTGACAGAAGACCTATTTCCCTTCCCTTTTTACCCCATCTTAACAGACAGAGAAGTGGGAGGACACAAAAGAGAATGTTTTTTTTCCCCATACCTCTCGTGCCATGGGTGGGAAGAAGAGAAGTAGGGCTAGAGAACAGAGGAAGAGAAGTAGCTAAATGGCTCCTTTAGAGTCAGTTATCCCATCCCACCAAAATATCATTCTGATGGATCAGAAAACTGGCAGGTAAAAACCCACAGTAATTGATATCTAAACATTCCCTTCTCTGTCTTTCCTCCCCTCAGGTTGGTTGGTTAGTTAGTTAGTTAGTTAGTTAGTTAGTTAGTTAGTTAGTTAGTTAGTTAGTTAGTTGATAAAACCAAAATTATTGTGAGACAGCACTTCTTGAAGCTAGCAGATTGTTTTACCCATTGTCTCACCAAGCAGCAGCACTTTAGAACTTAGTATGGAAGCAGGTGTAAATTATAGTCCTATTTAAAGCATCAAGAAGCAAAGTTTCTCCTAAGTAAATTTAGCTCCTGTTCAGTATAGTTTCAGCACATAATATTTACAAAGCTATTATAAGTTGGACCATAAGAAAGGCTGAACGCAAAAGAATTGAGGCCTTTGAACTATGGTGCTGGAGAAGACTCCTGTGAGTGCCATGGACTGCAAGGTGTTCAAACCGGTCAATCCTAGAAGAGACCAACCCTGACTGCTCTTTAGAAGGCCAGATCCTGAAGTTGAAACTCAAATACTTTGGCCACCTAATGAGAAGGAAGTACTCACTGGAGAAGAAACTAATGCTGGGAAAGATTGAGGGCAATAGAAGAAGAGGACGACAGAAAATGAGGTGACTGGATGGAGTCACTGAAGCAGTAAGCGTGAGCTTAAATGGACTCCAGAAGATGGTAGAGGACAGAAAGTCCTAGAGGAACATTGTCCATGGGGTCGCGATGGGTTGGACACGACTTCGCAACTAACAACAACAAAATTATAACATGCTGAATTAACAGCTAATGAAATATTTGATAATCTCATTCTTATTTAAACAAAAACCAGC
>NW_015386964.1:555231-580696 GCF_001527695.2 Protobothrops mucrosquamatus
TCATCTAGTCCAACCCCCTGCTCAGGCAGGAAACCCTATACCATTTCAGACAAATGGCTGTCCAGTCTCTTCTTAAAAACTTCCAGTGTTAGAGCATTCACCACTTCTGGAGGCAGGTTGTTCCACTGGTTAATTGTTCTAACTGTCAGGAAGTTTCTCCTTAGTTCTAGGTTGCTTCTCTCCTTGATTAGTTTCCATCTTGCAGATGATTTATTATTGTCAGAACCTCAATGTATATCTTTCTTATGCTTTCATTTTTGGGTTCTGCCATTCTATGGGGGGAGGGAACGCTTGTGTTGGGAATGGGGAGGAATGACCTGTGGGTTTTCTGCAATGTACTTCCTTTGCTTTGTTTTATCCTCTTTGAAGGATAAAAGTGAAAAGAATGTGCCTCCGGCTATCTGCCTTATCTCAAGTCGGATGGGAAGAAGTTGCAGAGAGACTTGACAGCCTTGAGAACAGTGTCTTATTGGTTCTTTCCCACAACAACTTAACACCTATGGATTGGCTCAATTCAAACCAGCTGGATGGACAGTTGGGCTGGGGTTTGAAAGGGCTCTTTTAATGTAATGTTTCGTGCAGGAAATCCTCAGATCCTGCCTTACTATCCTGCTATCAATGCCTTCCAATAAAAGTTCCTGTTGAGACAATGCAAGTTTCAAGAGTTCTGCTTTCTTGGGAGGTTTAACTGAGGCAGGTCCTTACAATTATGTAAATAGGTAACATCATCACTTTTAGATGATGCACTGATGATGTTACCTATTGGGAAATGAAATGTCTGCAAGAAAACAACCAAGCTCAGACAGCACCAAAGACCCCACAAACAAGTTTGTCTACCATGGCTTTTCACTCCTCTTTTCTCTGTTAGGAATTTCTCACTCCCTTAAGGGTTTTTCACTTTGAGCCTCTGCTTCTTCCCTTGGAGTTTCACTTCCTCTTCTGGGACTTCTACCAAACATGGAAACTCCCAGCGAACTACTTCTGCTTTCCAAGAAGGTGTTCTATTTTCCTCCTTTGCTGACTTAGAACTCCTTATATGGTAAGAAACTTCACTTGGGGCAGGACTAGCATCTGAAGAAGGTGGTCTACCCACACATACACTTTCACTTCCCCATTCTCCAAACTTTAGAGCTTCGACTAATTCTTGTAACAACTTTCTGCCATCTTTTCTGTTTCTGCTGACCTAGGAATATTATTCTGATTCATTCCTAATCTACTAGTACTAGTGGGAGTACTAGTCTAGTATACTACTAGTATAGCTCATATAATCCATGTATTGAACTCAAAAGATATGCTGTAGACATTTACTTTTTCTCTCTTAGAGAAACATTTTTCTTCATATTACAGCAATACCTATACTACTAAGCCAATTAAAAGCATCTGAAATAAAGTCCAAACTTTCTGGCTTTAAAGAACTATAATAACAGGTTAGATAAACCAGAAAAACAAGTCTGTAGTTACAACACATAAACATTATTCTAGCAGTAGCTTGAAACCAAAACAATAATTTGGGGCAGTTTGGTGAAGTCCTACCTCTCAAATGCTGTAGTGTTTTTGGTAAATGCTGAATTCTGGGTGACAGATGGTTGGGATTCAAAAGGGTGTTGGTGAATGATGGAAAGTCAACTGGGCTCAATTATTCTTTTGAGATCTCTGTTGAATTCCACACCAGTCCCTAATCCTGAAGGTGAAATTTATCTATTTTCTATTTGGTTTCATAACCAAAAGCCAACATGGGTTTGTCAAAAACAGATCATGCCAGACAAATCTTACAGCATTCTTTGACAAGGTGACAAAATTAGTGGATCAGAGGAATGCTGTGGATATAATTTACTTGGACTTCAGTAAGGCATTTGATAAAGTAGACCACAACCTACTACTTGCTAAGATAGAAAAATGTAGGTTAGACAGCATCACCACCAGATGAATTCATAACTGGCTGACCAACCGCACTCAACATGTAGTCCTCAATGGAAATGCATCTACATGGAGGGAAGTATGCAGTGGGGTACCCCAAGGCTCTGTTTTAGGCCCAGTACTCTTCAACAGCTTCATCAATGATTTGGATGAGGGGATAGATGGGGAACTCATCAAATTTGCAGATGACGCCAAACTGGCAGGAATAGCCAACACTCCAGAAGATAGGCATAAGATACAGAAGGATCTTGACAGACTTGAACATTGAGTGCTATTTAACAAAATGAATTTTAATGGTGAAAAAAGTAAGGTTCTATATTTAGGCAAGAAAAACCAAATGCACAGGTGCAGTATAGGTGCCACCTCGCTCAATAGTAGTAACTATGAGAGGGATCTTGGAGTCCTAGTGGACAAATATGGACCAAGAGTGTGCGGCAGCTGCCAAAAAAGGCATCACAGTTCTAGGCTGCACTAACAGAGAATAGAATCAAGATCACATGAAGTGTTAATACCACTCTATAATGCCACACTTGGAATACTGCATCCAGTTTTTTTATCACTACAATGTAAAAAAGATGTTGAGACTCTAGAAAGAGTGCAGAGAAGAGTAACAAAAATTATTAGATGACTGGAGACAAAACCATATAAAGAATGGTTGCTGGAATTGGGTATGTCTAATTTAATGAAAAGAAGGACTAGGGGTGACATGATAGCAGTGTTCCAATATCTCAGGGATTGTCACAAAGAAGAGGGACTGAAGCTATTCTCCAAAGCACCTGAGGGCAGAACAAGAAGCAACGGATGGAAACTAATCAAGGAGAAAAGCAACCTAGAACTAAGAAGAAATTTCCCGACAGTTAGAACAATTAACGAGTGGAACAACTTATCTCCAGAAGTTGTGAATGCTCAAACACTGGAAGTTTTTAAGAAGAGATTGGACAACCATTTGTCTGAAATGACCTGGTTACCTCCGAGACCGCCTTCTGCCACAGATTCCCTCCCACAGACCGGTACGCTCCCACAGAGTGGGCCTCCTCAGGGTGCCGTCGGCCAAGCAATGTAGGCTGGCGACCCCCAGGGGGAGGGCCTTCTCTGTGGGTGCCCCCACCCTCTGGAACGAACTCCCCCCCGAGATCCGGATGATTCCGGATCTCCNTTTTAAAAAGTAATTTTAATGGGAACACAGCAATCAATATTTGGCTTTTAATTAGGTTTTAGTGGGGTTATTTTGTGTATTTTTGTATGATTTTTTTTGTATCCTGTATATTGTATTTGTGTTTTTAATATGCTGTGAACCGCCCTGAGTCCTACGGGAGAAGGGCGGTATACAAATTAAATTAACCTTAACCTTAACCATAAGGTTTCCTGCCTGAGCAGGGGGTTGGACTAGAAGACCTCCAAGGTCCCTTCCAACTCTGTTATTCTGATCTGTTCTGTTCTATTATTGTTTTCTTATTATTAATAATACTATTAGTTAAAGTAATATTAATTAAATTATTTTCATATAATAATTGTTTGAGGGCTTATAAACAATCTGAAACTTCACAAAGGGAGTGTTGATATCCCTCTCCTAGCCAATTAGTTTTCAAGCAAGTAATCTAATTTAGTGTCATAAGGCAGAAATGATCAGATATTCTTAATTTACAATTTACCTTTAATAATAGATAAAGCATATGGAAACTTTTTATTATGTCCTTTAATATAATAGTTATAATCAACTGCAACCTTATATTTGAATTATTATTTATAAAAATAATAAAGGCAGGATATAAATAAATAAGCAATGAATTAAAAAATTATAAAAGCCATTTGACATGTATCAGAAAACAGAACTTTTTGTTAATTTATGTTACACATCAATTAAGTTACTTTGATTTAAATAAATCCAACCTTTGTGTACCACCAACTGAACAAAGCTTCTATCATAAAATCATTTTTATTGCAACTAAAATGTGAAGTTATTCTTAATGACAGCAAATTTGGAAAGGATTTTCCCATTTTCCCTTCAGTAAAAATACACATTATTAGTGTAAACTAGCCCAGACTACTTTATTTCAGCTGATTTTTAAACATAAAATGGCAGAGGTAGTGTGATGGATTTTGTCTTTGCCACTGTCTCTTACTCACCTCCTCCCCAACCTACCTAATAGAGTAGTTGTAGGGAAAGATAGCAGTAGGGGGTACTATGAATGTTACTGAGTGAAAGGCAGAATATAAATATAAAAATAATGCCAAATCATCCAAAGTAGTATGCCTTAAACTTCAGTTGTTGGAGGGGAACAATAGAAAAAAGAGGAATACTGTATACTGGTTTAGGCTTTCAATTGTTAGAACAATTAACCAGTGGAACAACCTGCCTCCAGAAGCTGTGAATGCTCCAACACTGGAAGTTTTGAAGAGGAGACTGGACAGCCATTTGTCTGAAATGGTATAGGGATTCCTGCCTGAGCAGGGGGTTGGACTAGATGACTTCCAAGGTCCCTTCCAACTTTATTGTTGTTGTTGTTGTTGTTGTTGTTGTTGTTGTTGTTGTTGTTGTAGTTAGTATGTATTGGGCAGAACTGAGTTTCAAGGTTTAGTGACTGCAGTCTAGAGCCTAGACAGATTTCCTGATATTTCACTGTTTAGTCTAGAGTCACTAAACCCTGAAACCCTTTACCCAATGATGGAAAGAGGGTTATTGCTTTCTGGAGCTTCTTAAATGCTTTTGGTTGGACATGGTGTGATCCAGCATGGTTCCTCTTATCTAAATTGCCCAGAGAAAATGCATTATGCTTGCTCTAAATCCTTCAGTCCTGAAGCTCACTGGGTAGCCTTCAATCAACAACTTATTTCTTCCATGGCTCCGGCTATTATTCAGATAACATTGGGAAGAGAAAGCAGCACCAAAGCAACTAAGGATAAAGTGGGTTTCTATCCGCCTCACAAACTAACTTTTTAAACTGAAGGATGGGGTGAATAGAGCCAATGTGGATAGTTTAGGGTACAAATGTCATGAAAACTAAATAAACGGTAACTACATTAACGGAGAGCGCTATTTAACATCACCCATAAGCGTTTCCAGCAGAAATTTCAACAAATAAAAGACAAGCCACTTGCATCAGAGTCGCAACCCTGTTTCCGGCAACCATCGCCGTTCCCAGCCTTTCCGGCGTCCTCCCTTGCTCGGAGGACCATGGGAAAAAGAGAGGCTCGGCCTTTCAGTGTTATTATGGCACAGACCAAAATTAAAACACTGAAATAAAATAAAACAAAGCAGAACAAGACTTAATACTATAGTGTAGTTAGTGCTGAGATAATGGAATAACAGTGGCCAAGTCTGCCTAATTTTACAGACAGTAAAGCAGAACTTAGCTACATTCAAAGAAACTGTATCATATTGATCTGATAGTAATAGCTGTATATAAAAGAGATCAGAATTTCCCGGATATTTTACCAGGTAACACGTTATAAAATGAGTCCTTGAATTCTTATAAAAGCTGCCATGTCAGGGAAGAGGAGCTATGGTTTCCATGGCCCCTTGTCATTCTCAGCTCATGTGGGACTTTTTTGGTTATCCCCCCCCCCAAACTGCTGTAGGGGAGAGCGTTGTGAGTGCCAGAGTTCGTCTCTTCCGGATTTGGTCTTTGGGGGCGCTTTAGTCCTCGAGAAACGGAAGGACTCAAACGTTTGCCCTGTGGCCAAGGGCAGCCCGAGGGTGGCAGAGAGCGACTTGGCGCCTCGGGTGCATCATAAAATCCTCATAACGCGTTTGTACTCTTCTTTTCTTAAACGTCCGCGCCCTCTCTAACCAGGCATGCAAGGAGGCGGCATAGGTCGCCTGTATGGACGGGCCCCTATCAAACCACTACTTCTGTGATGAGGAGACTTGTTGGTAAGAAGGCCCCACTGAAACCGGACCCCGTTCCGGCCAGCCAAGCCAAGATCCGAGTACGGAGACGGAGAACAAGGGTGCAGGGAGGGGGGCGAGCAAAGGGAGCGTCTCCTTACCTTTCGCAACACAGAGCGCGGCCACTGCACCCAGGAGCGCCCAGGGGAGACATTTCCAGATGGTCATAGTCCAGTGGTTCTCAACCTGTGGGTCGGGACCCCATTTGGGGTCGATCGACCATTTCATGGGGGTCGCCAAGCAAGGCTGTCTGCCATTTTTTTTGTCTGCCATTTTTTTTGTCCGCCATTTTTTCCCCTTTTCCGGCGGGTGCCTTACCTCCCTTGGGCTGGGCCAGCTGGTGGTCGGCCTGCTCCGTCTCTGCTGCTTGCCAGCTATGCCTTGGCCGGCGCAGGGGGCGGAACCACGCATGTGCAGTGTTCCCAGGCAGGGAAAGTCCTCGACTTATGACCGGTTGGGTAGTCCTCAACTTACGACCGGTTTAGTTCTCGACTTACGACCGGTTTACTCCTCGACTTACGACCGGTTGGGGTCGCGGCATTAAAAAGGTTGAGAACCACTGTCATAGTCGGAACTGAACAGTGAATATCAAAAGTGAAAATGGGCGAAGCGACTTTGCATCGGTCTCCACGCAAAAACAAATTATAGCCGAACCCACCAAAAACATAACTGAAAAAGACAGACTACAAGTAAAAGTTAAAATAAACAAAAAAATGGTAAGAGAACACCTGTCTGATCTTGATGAACATAAATCACCAGGACCCGACAGATTACATCCCAGAGTTCTGAAGGAGCTGGCAGATGTCATCTCAGAACCACTGCACCACATCTTTCAAAAATCCTGGAGAACCCGGGAAGTACCTGAGGACTGGAAAAGAGCTGATGTGATTCCCACCCTAGATGATCTTGACAGACTTGAACACTAGGTCCTAACTAACAAAATGAAATTCAGCATAGAGAAAAATAAAGTCTTATACTTAGGCAAGGGGGGGGGAAGTACACATACAGATTGGGTGAAATCGGGCTTAATAGCAGGAACTGTGAGAGGGATCTTGGAGTCTTAGTGGACAATCAATTAAATATGAGCCAACAGTGTGCGGTGGTAGCCCAAAAAGCCAATGCAATCCTAAATTGCATTAACAGAGGGATTCAATCAAGATCACGTGAGGTACTAATACTACTCTATAAAGCCTTAGTAAGACCACACCTAGAATACTGCAATCAATTTTGGTCTCTATACTATAAAAAAGAAGTTGAGGCTCTGGAGAAAGTGCAGAGAAGAGCAACAAGGATGATTAGGGGACTGGAGACTAAAACATATGAAGAACGGGAACTGGGCATGGCTAGTCTAGTGAAGAGAAGGATCAGGGGAGACATGATAGCAGTGTTCCAATATTTGAGGAGGTCTCACTGAGAAAAAGGGGGTCAACCTATTTTCCAAACGCCAGACAAGGAATAATGGATGGAAACTGATCAAGGAGAAATTCAACCTGGAAATAAGGAGAAATTTCCTGACAGCGAGAACAATCAACCAATGGAACAGATTGCCTTCAGATGTTGTTGGTGCTTCATCACTGGAAGCTTTCAAGAAGAGACTGGACTGCCATCTGTCACAAATGGTGTAGGGATTCCTGCTTGGGCAAGGGATTGGACTAAATGACCTACAAGGTCCCTTCCAACCCTGTTATTCTATTCTAGATTCCTCAAATGAAACAAGCTTATCATCTCTTCCTCTTCTCTCCCAATGCCTGATTGTCTAGGAAATTTTTCATCTTAATCCTTTATACTTTGTTCTGTGACTGCGCCTCTTTCAACCTTGCCAGTCCTCTGTACCAGAGGAAAGAGCGAAGACCAGTGGAGAACAATCCCAACCTGCTCAAAAAGTGATCTGTCCTGTCTGGCAACTCTTCTCAATCTGCTGGATGATATGACCTTCTCTGAATACCGCAGCAATGAGCCGCGTACCGGTCCTTGCTCCTCTCCTCTCCCCCTGCTTAGTCATCCAATTTATACTGAATGATTAATTTAACAACATTATGTGCATGCAAAGAAGACCTCAGTAGTAGCAATCCAATGAACCAGTAGACAAAACCTATCATTATAATACCTATAGCTCCAGGCACAATAATTCACAGAACCCATACTGACCCACACCAAGGGCTCATGCAAGGGAAGAGCCCAGCAGGATCAAGACCATCCCAACTGCAGTGCAGACACAATGACAGAGAAGGCACACTTCCTGGGTCTCACAGTTTAATAAAAAAGACTCAGGGCATACTGTTTCTATATGATCTTGGTGGGTGGGCAGAGACCATTGGAGAGACGGGCCTTCAAATATCTTAGCCCTGTGCCATGAAGAGTGACAACCAGTAATTATAGCCCTTTTATTTAGTGATCACCATTACTGACTTTACATGAAAAGGAAGAAGGAATCAAGATAGCTTTTCTCCCCTACTTCTATTTCCCCAATTCTATATGACACTCCTTCCTATTTTTATGTTAGTTCCTAACAAAGAAGACAAAATGGGAAAATCCCAACAAGATCAGGGACAATGCAAACTGGTTAGCCAAGTGAGTAGTATTTTGAATGTGATACATTTTGAGGAACAGCTTCCCTTTTCACAGAAGATGAAGCAGCTCTAGATAAATTTGCCCTGCCCCTGCAGTACATGAAGAAGACCTGGCTGATAGAAGAGGACTCCTCTGAAGCCCAGCAGAGAAAGGATGTTTAATCCTTTCTCTCAAACTGCAACAGGACAACATTCACCCTTCTTTATTGTGAATACAGTAGGCCATAGTCCACTTGAAATAATTAGAACATTCAAGGCAGGAGATTTTATACCACCTTGGTCAAATGGTTGTCCAGTTTATTCTTGAAAACCTCTAGTGACTGGAGCACCCACAAACCCAAGAGCCAAACTAATCCCCTGATAAATTGCTCTCACTCTCAGAAAATATCTCTTTACTTCTTTGATCTCTCTTTAATGAGCTTCCACCCATTGTTTCTTGTCCTGCCCTCAGGTACTTTGGAGAATAAGTCAACCCCCTTTTCTCTGTTACAGCCCCTCAAGTTACAGCCCCTCAAGATGCTGAGACTCTAGAAAGAGTACAGAGAAGAGCAACAAAGATGATTAGGGGACTGGAGGCTAAAACATATGAGGAACGGTTGCTGGAATTGGGTATGTCTAGTTTAACGAAGAGAAGGACGAGGGGGGACATGATAGCAGTGTTCCAATATCACAGGGGCTGCCACAAAGAAGAGGGAGTCAAGCTATTCTCCAAGGCGCCTGAAGGCAGGACAAGAAGCAATGGATGGAAACTGATCAAGGAGAGAAGCAACTTAGAACTAAGGAGAAACTTCCTGACAGTTAGAACAATTAACCAATGGAACAACCTGCCTCCAGAAGCGGTGAAAGCTCCAACACTGGAAGTTTTTAAGAAGAGACTGGACAGCCATTTGTCCGAAATGGTGTAGGGTTCCTGCCTGAGCAGGGGGTTAAACTCGATGAGTTCCAAGGTCCCTTACAACTTTATTATTATTATTATTATTATTATTATTATTATTATTATTATTATTATTATTATTATTATTATTATTATTATTATTATTATTATTATTATTATTATTATTATTATTATTACTGGAAGAAAGCTATCATGTCCCTCTTCGGTTGGCGAGGCATATTTAGTTCCTCAACCATTCATCATACGATTTAGCTTCCAGACTCCCTTATCATCTTTGTTGCTCTTCTCTGCACACTTTCTAGGGTCTCAGCATCTTTTTTGTATTGTGGTGACCAAAAGCAATATTCCAAGTCTGACCTCACTAGTGCAATATAAAGCAGTATTATCACTTCTTGTGTTCTTGATGCTATCCCTTTGTTTGTTTGTTTGTTTGTTTGTTTGTTTGTTTGAGATAATTTATATAGTCACCTACTCGCTCACAGCGACTTATAAATTTATTATAAATAATAAATTATTATCAACATATAATAAATCTGTTGATGCAGCCTAGGACTGCACTGGCTTTTTTGGCAGCTGCAGCACACTGCTGGCTCATACTTAAGTTGTGGTCTGTTACAACACTTAGATCCCTCTCACAGTTAGTACCATTGAGCTGGCCTGAACTACCTTGATATGACTTTGAAGGCACTGTTTTATTATTTTTATTTCAATTCTTAGGCAATCCTATGGCTATAAAAGTGAGATATAAATTATAACAATTAATGAATGAATAAATAATGTCCTATTGAAATGGGTGATGAATATACAGTAATTATCTGTATGAATTGCTAATGATACCCATTATCCAAACCATCAAAGACCTTCAAGGCTTAAGATGCCTATCTTGTGTCTTAGCCAAATTCCCCCCAAAAAGAAAAACAATTCCCTCCACCCCACATTGGTCTCTCCTACTCTAGCAGCTACAAAGGGAATGCAGTAGAATTGTGTATGCCAGACAACATTCTTTACACTGACTGACCTAACCCATAACCTTGATTTCAGATCTCTAATCAGTTGTCTCGTTTACCCGTCTTTGAAGAGGAGATGGTAAATAGTACTTTGATACTTTGCCCAGATGGTTATGAAGCTTGGATTCATCAGTGTTTATCCAGCAAACTTAACAGAGAGCTATTGAAATGAACCATTCTTAAAAACAAAACAGAAAACAGGGCTTGTAACTCCTCCTCCTCCTAGCATATTCCTGCAATTGAATAAATTCTCTTTCCACAAATGGTATTGCAAGCAAAGAAAGAGAGACAAATGTCCCAATTCTTCCCTCATCCCCAAGTCTCAGGGCATCTGGATAATTGACCAGTTTTTTAAAAAAGAAAAATAGACAAGAAGAAGGGCTGGAATTCACACTGTTTCATCTACTTTGGATTTCATCATCCACCAAAAAATTTTGCAGGAAGGATGAATATGAATCTTAGAAGATGGTCAGCTTTAGTACTCATGGTACAACCACTTTTCATTTTTGCAGGTAAGAAAATTATGGGTTTAAACAATTTTTGTAGGTAAGAAATTATTTTTTAAACAAAGTTATAAAAAAAAGTTCTGAGCAATTTCAAATTTAACATCTATTTGGGTAAATCAGTGAAAAGCTTAGATGAAAAGATTATCAAACATCTAAAAGCAAGTCTGGCTGAAGAAGAATCAACATTACTTTGATAAAAGTAACTACTGTACCATATTTCAAATAGTTTTTTGGGAAGTTGAACAAATGTAATAATTATTAGATAATAGGTTTGTTATGGAGCATACCTGGAAAGAAGCAGAAATCAGTGGAAACTTTTTGCAATGGAAGGATACAAGAAGATGGACTCCTGACAATGAATGTATCAAAATCTCATGCTTTTTCTTAAAAGCTTGCCTTTGCCAGTGAGGTGGTCGCTTTCACTGACAACAGCTAATGATTCAGAGTGTCCAAAACAAAAAGGGATTAGATAAGAAATTTCAAATTCTGTAAAGTGGATGAAGTTTAATAAATAGCAAAAGCCTTTAAAATCAAGGACACAGAAATAAGATTGGATAATGCACAGGGCAACACTCCATCACACAAACAGTGTGCATTATCCAATCCAAGCTATGCAACACGTTTTGCAAAATTATTCATAGAGAAACATGGAACATTTGGGAGAGCAAAACTCAGAATATTCTAATTTGCAGGACACACTGTGCCAGGGGGAAATGTATGCAAAGGGAACAATGTTTGGAGACTATTAGCTATATTGATTAAATTCTCTTTTTAATAAAGGAACAGAAACAAATCATGAAAAGGAACATTATTTTCTCTCAATTTTAATTTTATGGTAATAATAGATAAACTTTAAAACTTACCTCTCAAATAATAAAACAGAAACATATACAAGTAAAAGTGATAGGTTTCATATTCAAGAAGAATATTTGTGAACTTTTTGAAAGAGGGTATCATTTAAACATTTAAACCAGCCTTACAAGGATTTGAATTAGTAGCTTTCTGCAATTACATTTAGGGTATTAAACGTGTCTATTTATTTTTGAGGGTCATTCAATCATTCATTCATTCTACGTACATGCCTGCATACATATCACACCCTCTGTTGTGGCTCAGTTCAACAATCTCTCGAGATGCTGATGAATAAAGGTAATTCTCCTGAGACTGCTAAGGGCTGGTAGCCATTAATGCTATTACCCACTTGGGAAAGAAGCATTAAATGTTCCGGTTGTAAGATTACTTTCAGTACTCTAAATGTTGAATGCTAGTATTTAGACAGCCATCTGAGCTTAGAAATTATTCACTCAGCAAAAACTGGATTCATGTGAGGATCTGAACAATTGTATAAGAAAAATCAAGGATCTCAAGAAAGAAATTTTTAGTTGTTAACTTAATTTCTAAGGTTACAATTTTAGGAATTATCCTGATAAACCAACTTTATCTTCTCATTATTTTTCAGTCTGTCACGCTTGATTAAGTGGAATATAGTTTCTTTTTTCTTTTTTGGCCTTTGTAGAACAAACAAAGTAGAGATAAACTTTTATAGGATCCGAGAAGCATAATACGGATGATCAGGAATAGAAAATAAATCTTGTGAGAAGAAAAAGAAGGAATTGGGAATGTTCAATAACTTTGACAGAAGAACCAATTTACTCAAAGAAGTTGTGGGTGCCTCTTCAGTAAATATTTTTCTGTGGAGGTTAAATTGTTGGGGTTACTTTAATTTGAATTCCTGTACAGAGTAGGGATTTCGATTTGATATTCTAAATGGGCCATTCAACTCTATGATTCTAATCCTTGTTCTTGGCTGTCCTTTACATAATCAGCCAATGCATGCTTTTCTTCTTCCACAGTTTGTGTGACTTGAAGTAAACCCCTGGGCCTATTTCTGCCGGGCAAGTATAATCTATCAATATCACTACAGGAATGTAATTCATAGTTTTAGTCATCAGTTTTCTTGTTTTTTGCTCCAAACTATCCAGTTCAGCTTGTGTTCAGTTATTAATCCAGCAATGTATCATATCACAGATATGACCAGCTTTGATTGCATTTCCAGTGCTCAACTTTGATTGCATTTCCAGTTCTTTCACTCTTTGGACTTATTCTTTATGTAATGTATTGGCCACAACTGTTTTAAATCATTTGCTTAATGTCTGACCTACATTGCTGAATTGTTTAACAGTTGCTGTTACTGAAAGCCAGACTGGCTGTCTCCAAGCTGATAATGAGGTTTGGGGCGGGAAACTGTTACTTTAAACCTATTGATTGTCTCCTAGAGGCTAACTGTATAAATAGCTGTGCAGCGGCCTTTAGGGCTGCTTCTGTTCTGAGTTAATAAACTTGTTGCTGTTTCAACACTCTGCCTCATTCAATGCCTAAAGAACCAAAGATATAACAGTGGCGACGAAGGTGGGATGTGCTGCTTCATTGAGAGAGCTTGAAGTCACTAGGGGGTGAGGTTAGCACAGTGCCTGACAGGAACTATATCCTCCCCCTCGGTCTGCCAGCAAGCCATGCTGGAGACCACCACGCCCTAAGGATCTGTCCTAGGGCCTACACAGAAGCCAGCAGTGCAAGGCATTGCATGAAGAAACAAACCACCATGGCGAAGGTCGGGAAGGTCAAAGAATTCGATGTAACTCACCCGGAGAGATGGGTGTCCTACATATCCCACGTCAAAAATTACCTCCGCGCCAACCAGGTTGCCGAAGATGCATTGAAGGCCGCGACACTCCTCTGCATGTGCGACCCCACCACCTTTGACATTGCAGAGAACCTGGTCACCCCTTGAGTCGGTCACCTATGCGGACTTGAAAAAAAAGCTCCGAGACCACTTTGAGCCCAAGTTATCCGTTATAGCATGGAGGCACGCTTTTGAGCAGCAGGAGCAACAACCTGGCAAGTCTGCAACAGAATTCATTGCCACTCTTCGTCAAGCGTCCTGACTCTGCAATTTCGCGGATTTGGAGGAGAGACTACGAGACCGCTTAGTCTGTGGACTCCAGAATCGAGAGCTCCAATAAAAACTGTTCGCTAAGGAGACTCTCTCGCTACAAGAGGCCTTGAAGGAGGTCATGGCAGACAAAGCCACCGGAGGGGCCGTTAAAGCGCTGCAGCCCTCCAAAAGCGTGCCAAGCATCGAAGCTGTCCACCATGAGGAACTCCAAGCGGATGGAAGACACCAACTCAGATTACGAAGTTGACCAGCTATGAAAGCACCCGGAGAAGGGACTGCAGCCAGCTGGGAAGGCAGTTCCGTTCCTTAGATGCATGGGCTATGGAGGCCGCCATCAATGCACGGATTGCCAATTCCGAACTGCAATGTGCCGGGCCTGTGGCAAACCAGGCCACTTTGCCGCCGTCTGCCGAGGTCGTCAGAGGGACCGCCCGAAAGAAGACACATTCAGGAGAGGTACCGAGGCTCCGGGTCAACACCGAGTAGGGTTTTGCTCCTGCCGAAGAAGCGTGTTCCGCACTGGTGCCCATCGCCCCCTGAAGCAGAAGCTTAGACTACAGGTCAAACTTCAGGGAGTTCCATGCAAGATGGAACTGGACACGGGCTCAGCCATGTCCATCATTTTACAAGGAACATTCAGGCACCTATGCCATTGTAGCAACAGATGGGCCAAGCTCTGGCTGTCTAATCTACTACTCACAGTCTTCCAAAACTCCCGAGTGGCAGTCAAAGGCGAAGCCACACTTCTGGTGGAATTCAAGTGGTTCAATGGGCCACTAGATGTCATAGTGGTGGAAGGCCAATGCACAAGCCTCATAGGGCTCAATTGGTTTGATGAATTGGGCATTCAAGTAACCGGCATTCACCGAACACAAGCGGCAGATCTGTCAGCAGTCTGCCAAGAGTTTGCGGATGTTTTCAGTTTTATTCTAGGGGAGTACAAGGGTCCTCCAATCACCCTCAAGCTTGATCCTATGATAACACCAATACGGATCAAGCCTCGTAGAGTGCTTTTCGCATTAAAACCCAAAATTGATGCAGAGCTGGATAAGCTAGTGGAACAGGGGTATTGCAGACCATAGACAGTGGGGTGTGGGAGACCCCCATAGTAATGCCATTAAAGGCCAATGGGGAAGTGCGAATATGTGCTGACTATAAGTGCACCCTCAACAGGGCACTTCAACAGCACGCGTACCCTGTGCCAGTTGTCAGCCATATTTTGGCGTCATTGCAAGGAGGCCGCATGTTCGCCAAATTAGATTTGGCACAGGCCTATCAACAACTGCCCGTGGATGAGGGCGGTAGCCCAGACCATTGTCACCCATAGGGGGGGCTTTTAAGATTAAGCGCCTACAGTTCGGGGTGAGTGTAGCCCCAGGGCTGTTCCAGGGAGTGATGGAGCGCACGCTCAAGGGAATTCCAGGGATTTCCCCCTACTTCAATGATGTCCTCATTGCTGGGGAATCAGTTGAGATTCTGGCTGAACGGCTTAAGGCCATCCTTCAGTGGTTCCGTGACGCGGGACTTAAACTAAAAAAAGAAAAGTGCAAGATTGGGGTAGAGTCAACCGAGTTCCTTGGTTTCCTCATCGATGCCGAAGGCATTCATCCGGCGGAATCCAAATTAAAAGCAATCCAGCAGGCCCCAAGGCTGAAGTCAAAGGGAGAGCTTCAGGCTTTCCTAGGCCTTTTGAATTTTTACCATGCCTTCCTCCCAAACAAGGCCACAGTGGCAGAGCCGTTACACTGGGTCTTGGATAGACAAGCTCAGTGGCAGTGGACCAGTGTCCACAAGAGTAGCTTCCAAGCAGTCAAATCACTGCTGTCGTCGAACTCAGTTCTCACTCATTTCAATGAGCACCTGCCTGTCTGCATTGCATGTGATGCATCCCTATATGAGGTTGGGGCTGTGTTAAGCCACTTAATGGCTGATGGGAGGCAGAAGCCCATCGCTTATTACTCCAGGATCCTATCGGCTGCAGAGCGCAACTATGCGCAAATTGACAAGGAGGCTCTGGCCATTGTGGCCGGAGTTAAAAAGTTCCATGACTACTTGTATGGCCACTAGTTTATGGTCTTCACAGACCACAAGCCACTCCTAGGGTTGTTCACCACAAACAAACAGACACCTCAGATTCTGTCTCCTCGAATGCTGAGGTGGTCTATCTTCCTGTCAGCCTACAGCTACAGGATGATTCACAAACCAGGCAAGGAAATGGGCCATGCAGATGGCCTGAGAAGGCTGCCCCTGCCACATGTGGAGCCAGATCCAGCACCGGCTGCATGCAACCTGGCTATCCAGGATTTGCCGGAATCTCCCCTTCACACTGGGGACATAGCTGCTGAGACAGCAGCTGACAAAACGCTGAGTCATGTGCTAAACAGGGTACACACAGGATGACTGGACAAATGTCCAGGGCCAGAATTTCAGAGTTTCTTCATGAGAAAAGATGAGCTTTCAGCTCATAAGGGGTGCATCCTTTGGGGAAGTAGGGTCATAGTCCCGAGCTCTTTAAGGCCCAGGGTCCTAGAGTCTCTGCACGAGGGTCATCCGGGAATAGTCTGGATGAAGGCACTTGTGAGGAGCTACCTTTGGTGGCCAGGGCTAGATAAAGCCATCGAGGCCCAAGTACATGGTTGCTACACGTGCCAGCAATCCAGACCGGAGATGCCACAAGCCCCTGTCCACCAATGGGAGGACACACACACACCGGGGTCAAGAATCCACATCGATTTTGCCGGGCCCTTTCAGGGACAGCTGTTTCTAATAGTGGTAGATAGCCATTCTAAATGGTTAGAGGTCGCACCAGTCTCTACTATGACTACTGCCAGGACCATCCAGGAACTGTGCAGAATCTTTGCAACACATGGACTTCCAAACATGTTAGTCTCTGACAATGGGGCTCAGTTTACCGCTTCTGAATTCCAGCCTTTACTCAGGGCAAATCTAATATGGCACGCCACATTGGCTCCCTTTCACCCGGCCTCGAACAGCCAAGCGGAACGCATGGTCCGCACAACCAAGGAATCACTAAAATTACAGGGGATTGGCACCACAGACTGGCAGATTGGCACCACAGACTGGCAGATTTTCTACTCTGCCAACGCAGAACTTCCTGTACCGCCACGGGCAGAAGCCCTGCCGAACTCAGATGGGGCCGACGTTTGATCACCAAGCTGGATAGGCTGCACCCTGACCGGGTTGCCTCGGACTCTGCTCAGCCAAAGGCATCTCGGAAATTGCAAGTGGGTGACCGGGTTTGGACCCAGAATTACAGGTAAGGGGCTTTGTGGGTGGCAGCCGTGATTGTTAAGGTGTCGGGACCACTCTCTTATGAGGTAGTCCTGAAAGATGGGAAAGTCATTTGCTGGCACATTGACCAGCTGCGTCGGAGGCTAGTGAACCAGTCGCTGGCTCAGGCCTCTCAAGAGGGCCACACACAAGGGCCGTGCAACAGCGGCCCAACAGAGGAGCTTGCACGCTCCAACAGAACTCTTACTCAAGGAGCCGGGGAAAAGACCATAGGAGAGCTTCCCCCGGATAGACAGACAGTATCCGCTGAACAGGACCAGCAAACTGCGCTGAGGGACAGCCCTGCAGACTTTGCTGCATGATTGGACTTTGGTTTGGGCTGGCCAGCCAAAGGGACCTGAGTCAACCTGACCTCACTGGACCTCAGAGTCCTGGTCTACCCAGCCGGGCAGGCGAGCAGGTAGACCAGGAAACCCCTGCAACCCCTAGATGTTCAGAGCAGTCAAGAAGGCCGCCTAAATATCTGCAGGACTATGTCCAGCAATTGAGAGTTTGAGCCATCTAGCGGGAAGGGATGTAATGTATTGGCCACAACTGTTTTAAATCACTTGCTTAATGTCTGACCTACATTGCTGTATTGTTTAACAGTTGCTGTTACTGAAAGCCAGACTGGCTGTCTCCAAGCTGATAATGAGGTTTGGGGCGGGAAACTGTTACTTTAAACCTATTGGTTGCCTCCTAGAGGCTAACTGTATAAATAGCTGTGCAGCGGCCTTTAGGGCTGCTTCTGTTCTGAGTTAATAAACTTGTTGCTGTTTCAACACTCTGCCTCATTCAACACCTAAAGAACCGAATATATAACACTTTACTAATCACATTTTTAACTTGTCCATGCTTGGATGTTATCCCACTAAAATACCCAGATACCTGTAGGTTTCATCCTGGTGGTTTCTGACATTTGACCATTCAGCATTTCAATTCCATTTACCCCAATTTATTGCTATTATAGCACATTTTTCTAGGCCAAATACCATTGCTATAGCTGTGCTAAATTTTTTTATAGTGTTTGTTGATGACTGGATTTCACTTCTAATTGTTTATAAAGCTTCTGATCATCCATATAAAGCACATGTGAGATTTTTATTAGCATTTTTTGCTATTTGATAGCCAAGATTTGTTTTCTTCAAAATAATTGAAAGTGGGATCATAGCAGTGACAAATAATAAGGATTTAAATGGGTCTCCCTGGAAGATGCTTCTCCTACTGTTGACATATTAACATTATTATTAATGTTTATTATTGTTATTGTTACATTTCAGAGTCTAAAAATATTATGAAAAATCAACAGTGTGCTGAGTTCCAATCTGCACATTTACTATGGGGTACAAATCTCCAAGTTCGATTTCTTCTGTTTCCCTTTTCCAATCCCAGCTGTGGACAGCTGCTTTCACAACAGGAGGACATCCAGGAGGCCGGATTCAATGCCAGCTTGGGAACTAAGATAATCATTCATGGTTTCAGGTACAAATATTCAAAAGTGAACATATGCCCTCCACCAGTTATATGTAATAGTATGTGGGAATGATCTTGGGAGAGAGGAGGAAGAGCCACAGCCTAGGCAACCATCATGCAAAAGGCATCTCAGACCACAGAAGGAAAAGGGGTGTGAGAAGCAGCTCCAGAAGAGCCCCTCCCTAGTTTTCTGGAAAATAACAGTGAAGGAGGGGAGAAGTCCTTTCAGACTAGCTAGACACTATTACTGTAAACTTACAATAAAGGTAGTGTTAATATTCATGGTTTGTGCTTCTTGTCTGGACTATCTTGAAGGGCTGACATTATGGGACTAAGTAGTGTATTGATAATTGGGATTGCTTTAACAGTGAAAAGTAATCTGTACAATCTATTTGAAGTATATCTATGAATATACTGTACATACATAAGAGAACAGATCCATTGAATTGATCATTAATGACTGACTCTCCAAAGTCAATGTACAGCTAAATGCTTAAGAACTGGCTCTGCTGGCTCCATAGTCCTTGTATTGCACTGCTAGCTACAGTGGGCTAGGCATTGAGGTTTGCCTCGGCTGTTGACCAGCTCACAAAATTCCAGAAAATTTAACAATCGGCATTCTTGAGCTGGTGTAAGCCAATTCTAGCACCCCATTGCTTCAGTGGGAATGTCTCTGAGAATAGTCTCTATCAGTGTTTCTCAATCTTGGCAACTTTAAGCCATGTGGATTTTAACTCCCAGAATTCCCCAGCCAGCATCATTTCCAAGGGCATTTTTAAAAAACTTTCTAAGTGTACAAATTGGCATATGCTTATGCTAAATGTCATTGTCAGGAAGGGAACTCCACCCATCCCCGTCCGTGTTGGAATTCACATCTTGTTTTCTTTCCAATTTCTCCCTTCTATATGCTTTTCTAAGAAACTATATGCCCAGCTAGTTGGTCCATTCTTTGTAGCTACACATGTCATTCTTGTGACCTTTTGCCTGCAGCTTCCCCTCACACTGAACACATACCTAGTTTCCCATCATTCTCTCTGGGTCCTGGAAGCCCCCCCTTACTTTTGCATGTCTCTTTCCTCAAAGCTCCCACATCCTGTGACGGGAAGAAGAATCTGAGTATATTTTGGACTCAGTGCAGAAAGGGCAGGCTGAAGTATTTCATTTGCTGAAAAAGATACCCAGTTACTGGCCATTTTGGGAAGTTACCAGATGGTGTTCATGAAGCTCATCTTCGTCTTCATTCATTCCATCTGCAGTTCTCACTCACCTGTCAGCAGTTCCGGCATGTTTACGGACAGGGAGGGAGAGGTTTGTATGACTTCATGAGAGGCAGAAATTGCTGCATCTGAAGATGGTGGGAGAGTTCTGGAATGGAGAGGGTTCCTCAAAAAAAAAAAAAACTAGGAGAGATGAAAACATTCACATTTCCCGCTGATAAGTGACAGAAGGAACGATGGATAGAGATGCACAAAATAATGGAAATTCTGACTGATGGGAAAAATAGAAATGGAAGGAGACAGGGATAGAGGTGGTGGTGGGGAGTCCCCTTCCTGACAATAACATTTAGCATAAGCATATGCCAATTTGTACACTTAGAAAGTTTTTTTAAAATGCACTTGGAAATGATGCTGGCTGGGGAATTCTGGGAGTTAAAATCCACACGGCTTAAAGTTGCCAACATTGAGAAACACTCATACAGACTACAGGCACCTGGCATTTCCATACCCATAAGAGGAAGGGAAGGAGAATATAGAGAAGGATGTTCTTCAAGGGATGAATGAATGTAGTCAGGAAGGAGCCAGAGAATCCTAGGCTAGACAGAACTTTTAGGTCAACACAAAGCACATAGGTGCCTTCCAAGGCCATCAAGAGAACAGCAAGGTATCCACTGAATAGTGAAGGAGGAAGGAAAAACGTTAGAATCTTAATCCTAGTCACAGATCTAAGTGTGGGCCTTGACTTCTGCATACTGCCGTAGACAGATCTCTGTATATAGTATATGGCTTCATTATTATCTAGTAAAGAGACAAATCTTGGTTATGAACATGCTGTTGAATAAGCCAAATTTTGAAAAATTAAGTTTCCAGGAAGCTGAGATATCTGCTATGAACACAGCTTGAGCCCATCAGCATTACTGTAAATTGAGGGTCTCATGATTTGTTGGACATTAAACGTTGCGGATCAGGCTTCACCCTTCCTTTATAAATAGAGATGCCCTCCCACATTCTCTTACTTGTATTTCTCTTTAGGGCACTAGGCACCAAACCGTCATGGATAAATGCACTAATTCAAGCCTTCCTAGAGGTAGCCAGAGTCAACGTGATTGCTGTAGACTGGGTTCAGGGAGCCACAGCAGCCTATCCTACTGCAGTGGAAAATGTTATGAAATTGGGACTGGAAATTTCTAGTTTTATCCGCAAGTTACTGGTAAGTAGAACTCCCTGAGAAAATACTGGATCAAACGTTGCTCAAGTAAAATAGAATAGAGCTGGAAGGGACCTTGGAGGTCTTCTAGTCCAGGGCTTTTCAACCGGTGGTACACATACCACCTGTGATACATTGGCACCTGTCAGATGGTACGGGACCACCCTAGAGAAGTGTTAGCAGGGGAGGGGAATCAGCTGAACCAGTGGTAGCGCCGCACAAGCCTGAGCGAGAGATGGCTGGAGTTGCAGGGCTATCAGAGCTCATCAGAAGTGCCAGGATCAGCGCCAGCCTCCAGCTGATCAGCGCTTCTTCTGATTGGTGCTTCTTTGGGGCTCAGCGTCAGATTCCAGGTATTTTCTTCACGGGGAAGGGGGCAGGAGGGGGGATGGGGCTTCCACGTTCCTCAAATCTGGGGCAAAACAAAGCAACTGGGAAAAAAGACTGTCTGGAAGTTGCCAATCGCCTGGCCAACAGTGGCGGACTCGGCTGCGCTGGAAGCGCAAGGCAGAGGCGCCCCTGAAAATGGACCAGAGGGAAAGCAGAGCAGAAGGGAAATCTGAAACCACCCCCCAAAAAAACCACCTCCAGACAGCCTTTTCCTGTTCTTTCTGAGCATGAGGATTTGATCCCCTGAGAAGCTGCTGCCGCTGCTGCATAGCCATCCGCTGAAAGAGCTTGGGAGGATCAGAGCCCCGGGACCTTCACCGCCTTGGGCTGCCTGGATTTGGGAATGGCTTGTGCAGTGCAGAGACCTCTTCCCTGGGCCTTGCAGTGGCTCTTCCTGGCCACCCTGATAGTCCCCTGTGACGGGGGAGGGGGGCAGCGAGAGGAGGGGGCACTGCCTGCTATGGGGGCTTTGACCTGTACTTCATTTTGGACAAATAGCCGGGCATCGTGGCAGCTATGCGGGATGAGGCTGGGCTGTGCGGAGCACTTTGTTTCGGGAAGAGGGGCAGCAGCCCTGGCAGTTTTTCAAAACTCCGCAACAGTTTATTCCCTTTGCTTTGGATGCCCAATTTGAACAAAAATGTCTGGCGGATGCCACGTTCCTCTTTCCTCCGCCCATTTCCAAAGCCTTAGTAAATCTCTCACTCAGCTTTCCTCATGGGAAGCAATTCCCGCAGAGCAACCATTTAAGACAGGGGTGGGGAACCTTGGCTCTTTTATGACTTGTGTACTTCAATTCCCAGAATTCCTGAGCCAACCATACTGAGGGGAAAGGGAGAGGTTTCCAAGCTGAGCCATGCTGGCTCAGGAATTCTGGGAGTTGAAGTCCACAAATCATAAAAGAGCCAAGGTTCCCCACCCCTGGTTTAAGATCTCTGAACTCTGGAGTCAATTCGAAACTTGCTCCATGGCAGAAAATATGTTGTTGTCATGTGTTTTTTAAAATTTATTTTTAGTCTATTTTTCCCCTTAAGTCTGAGTCATTCACTGTTCCTTTGTTCTCCATTAATGAAATGCACATTCTCTCTTTTTTCTATTTTTGCTGCTTTTTCTGCAGCTGCAGGAATTGTATCCAGGGAGGAAATAAAATGCTTGCTCATGTTATTTGTCCTACAACTGACATGATGCATTGTGTTTGCGTAAGAGATTTGGGGCTGTATTCTTAAATATTGGCCATATGCATTGAAGAATGAAGCTGCCAGAGAGTCTTAACAATGCCTGACATGTAAAAACAAAACAAAACAAATTTTTTTGTAGAGGCTGAGTTTCCAAAGAGCCACATTTTGCATAGCCCCAAGGCTGTGAAAAGATGATTTGGATACAGCCCTGACAGCCCTATAGAAGGAAGGAAGGAAGGAAGGAAGGAAGGAAGGAAGGAAGGAAGGAAGGAAGGAAGGAAGGAAGGAAGGAAGGAAGGAAGGAAGGAAGGAGATGGGAATGAGAAGGAGGGAGGGAAAAGGAAGGATGGAACCCCTCCCCAATGGTAACCACAATGCTAATGCGGCCCTCAATGAAATTGAGTTTGACACCCTTGATATAAAAGGTTGTTAAATGAATCTGGTTTCACCATTGACTTTGCTTGTCAGAAAGTTGCAAAAGAGGATCACATAACCCTGGGATACTGTGACCGTCATAAATATGAATCAGTTGCCAAGCATCCGAATGTAAATTACGTGACCCTGGGGACGCTGAAACGGTCATAAATGTGAAAAATGGTCATAAGTCATTTTTTTCAGTGCCATTGTAACTTCGAACAGTCACTAAGTGAACTGTTGTAAGTCGAGGACTACCTGTACTTTATCACGTTTTTCCTTTTTTGGGGGGGGTCAAGTTTTTGACACCTTGCTAGCCAACTGGTAGTAGTTGGATATTGCCATATCCTAAAAGTGGTACAATGGGTAAAAAAGTTGAAAAGCCTTACTCGGACCCTCAGCTTTGTGTTTCACACCATTGGAAAGAGTTCAATCCAAATTTATTAGAACAATTCTCCAGATGCCACGTTGTGTCTTAAATGTATTTCTGTGCCTGGAGACAGGATTGATAAAAGTTGAAGCAAGAATCTGTATAGCTTCCTTAAATATCTGGCTAAGACTTAATTTCTCTCTGCAAGGCCTTGCTCCATTAATACGTCAAGACAAATTCTCCTCTTCATGGATCAAGGCAGTCAAGTCCAACCTTGCCAAACTAGGCTTCTCTTCAGCCATAATACTCAAATTGGACTACGACCAAGCAAAACAAACCTTGCGACAAATGGTAGAGGACATCTAGAGGCAAGCAGACTTTTTGACACCTTGCTAAGCGACTGGTGGTACTCGGATATAGCCATATCCTAAATGGGTGAAAAGGTTGAAAAGCCCTGTTCTAGTCCAGGCCCCTGCTCAAGCAGGAGAACCTATACTGTTAAGTCCGGAGAATAATGGTGCTTGAGACGAAGCATTTCCAACAAGTCTTTATTCTCTGCTTCCATTCTACGAACAACCCGAGCAGAGGCACGCAGGCCTCTATTTATACCTTCTGATCCCCGGGCAAGTTCAACCAATCATGAGGCGGTCTTTTCCTGCCTTGCGCATGCGCACAAGGCCGGCGCCGCTCAGTCTGGTCCCGGGCAGCTTCTGCAAATGCCCGGGACTCTTGCAACGTCCCGAGCCTGCCTCTTGCAGGCTTAGGACACAACACCCCTTCCCCCTGGATGAAATAAGATTGCACCCACATGGACGCCATCCTATTGATGGTAATATAATTAATGATGAGTTAATGTCACACAATGTATAAGGTGTGGGACTGTTCCTTTGAACCAGATCCAGTGGCTCCCGACCTTGTTTCCTTAAAGACAACCAGCCAGTACTTTTAGTTCAGCTATTGCTATGTACCTGCTCACCTTACGTAATCGGCGAGGTGTTTGGGAGGGCCTCTTACCCTGAGCGACCTTCTTAGACCTGGGGAGTTTGTATTGTCTTCCCCGTTGCTTCTTGCACCAGGTGAAGTGCCCTGTGAATGACTAGTGACTTCAGTTTGACTTTCCAGCCCGTCTCCTGTATTTGAGCAGTCAGGGCCCTGTTGGCCCTGGTTGACCTACCCTCTATGGAGTTGTCTAACCCCTCTGAGTTCATTCCCGTGTTTCCTGATGGAGTGCGGGTTTCCTGGCTCGGTTCTGTAGTGCTAGGGTCTAGGGATGCCTCCCTGTTAGCCCTGATGCATGAGGACATCCTTCTCTGAGCCCTTTCAGCAAGGGACGTGTTCCCCTTTGTATTGCCTGCTCTCTTGCATGTTGTGAGTTGTGAGTATGCTCCCAGGTATTCTCCGTGTCTGGAGTATTGCTTGTTAGGGGTGGATACTTAGTCTGCCACCGGTGGGACTCCCAGGCTGGAGTGTGTGGGGGGGTGTCTGTGTACCCCCTTTCCCGAGAACTGCTACCTGAAGCACCTGTGGAGGTTGGGTGTTGAGTACCCGCTTCACTCCCCACAGCCATCGTTGGCTGTTGGTTTTGATTCCCAGAATGTATTGCCCATTCCTCCTCCCCCCCCTAGAGGAGACTGAGAAGGAACCATAGGTGAGTCCCGCCTCACACATAATTGATCAATGTGGCGGCGAAGCACGCGGCCGTCTGTCAGGGACACCTCATAGGACAGAGGCCCCGAGACCTTGCAGACCACAGCCGGTACCCAGAGGTGGCCAGGCCCATAATTCCTGGCCGAGACAGGATCACCTTCACGTAGGACCCGTGGTGGGTGTGGCTGAGACACCTGTGCAGCTACACGTTCCGGATGCAGCCTGTCCAATTTAGTCACGAGCCGACGACCCCAGCGGAGTTCGGCCGGGCACTTACCCGTGGCAGTGCACGGAGTAGTACGGTGTGCCAAAAGAAAGTCAGCCAACCTGTGATGCCAGTTGCCATAAGTCAGCTTCTTGAGGGCGTCCTTGGCGACGCGGACCATCCGTTCAGCCAGACCGTTGGTGGAAGGATGGAAGGGAGCCGAAGCAGCGTGGCGGATCATGTTGGTCCGAAGAAATCCCTGAAACTCAGTAGAAGTAAATTGAGGACCGTTATCCGACACTAGAACATCTGGCAACCCGTGTGCAGCAAAAA
>NW_015386964.1:583991-585111 GCF_001527695.2 Protobothrops mucrosquamatus
GCGTTACAATGGGGGTTTCCCACGGGCTGGAATCTACAGGCTCTAGAATGCCTTGCTGGAGCAACTTGTCCAGTTCAGCGTCAATCTTGCTCTTAAGAGCAAATGGTACCCTCCTAGGCTTAACCCTGATGGGCTGTACCGTTGGATCCAACTTAAGTGAAACAGGAGGTCCTGTGTAGGACCCTAGTTCAGAACTGAATACATCTGCAAACTCCTTGCATACATCTGCAAGGGTCTGTGTTTGCAATTTATTTAGCCCAGTTACCTGAATTCCCAAGGCCTCAAACCAATCGAGTCCGATGAGACTCGTTCGCTCACCCCCCACAACTAACACGTCTAGGGGGCCTGCAAAATTCTTGTACTGTACCTTAAGGGTGGCCTCCCCCTTAACGCACACTTTAGAATTTTGGAAATCCGTAAGGATTACATTAGAGGGCCTTAACGAAACTCTCTGGCCACTGCTGTTGCAGATTTTGTGAAATGTGTTGAGGGAAATTATGGATAGGGCAGACCCCGTGTCAAGTTCCATCGATAATGGAATTCCCTGCAATTTCACTTTAAGTGTTAGCTTCTTTTTAAGGGGTTTGTGTGTGCCTATTCTTAGAATGTTCCGGCGTGTTGCACAGAACCCCACCCTGTTTTGGCTGGGCACCCTGGTACCTTTCAGGTTCAATTCTTCCTTCGGTTGTACCTTCTGTCGACCCAGGCAGACCGCAGCGATGTGGCCCTTCTTTCCGCACGCTCGGCAAATGGTGGAACGGAACCGACATTCCATTCGCTTGTGGCGTCCACCACATCCGAGGCAACGAAGCTCAGCTGGGCCCTTGTCCTGACGATCCTTGGACCTTCTCCCAGCTGCTTGGTAAAGCTTGTCCACCTCTTCTTCAGGATCTTCGTCCGAATCCTCGCGCACGTCTTCCTTGTGAATAGTGGCAGTCTCTGGAATGTTTCGCTTAGGCCGCATGTTCTTGACCGCCCCACCGGCAGCTTCTTCAGCTGAAACCTCTCGCAGAGCATCTTGGAAGGAGACATCTTCCCTGGCGAACAGTCTCTGTTGTAATTCTGTGTTCCTCAGTCCGCACACAAAACGATTGCGCAGTCTTTCCTCTAAGTCCTTGAA
>NW_015386964.1:585124-594047 GCF_001527695.2 Protobothrops mucrosquamatus
TGCGGAAATACGTCTCGACTCTTGCCACATAAGATTCCCACCTCTCGGGGTGAGAGACGTCGAATTCCGCTAAACGCCCAACTTTCGCCATGATCGAGGATCAGGTTTCTTCTTCTTCAGCCGCACGCACCCTCCAGCGATTTCGTACTGGCAGGATAACGCTGACTTCCACGCCGTTTCTCTTCCGGACTTCTTTGGGGTGAGTCTTCTAGCTTTCCTAGCTGTAGAGACTGAATCCCACCTTCGTCGGCAGTGTTAAGTCCGGAGAATAATGGCGCTTGAGACAAAGCATTTCCAACAAGTCTTTATTCTCTGCTTCCATTCTACGAACAACCCGAGCAGAGGCACGCAGGCCTCTATTTATACATTCTGATCCCCGGGCAAGTTCAACCAATCATGAGGCGGTCTTTTCCCACCTTGCGCATGCGCACAAGGCCGGCGCCACTCAGTCTGGTCCCGGGCAGCTTCTGCAAATGCCCGGGACTCTTGCAACGTCCCGAGCCTGCCTCTTGCAGGCTCAGGACACAACATATACCATCCTAGACAAGTGACTGTCTAGCCCAGATATGTCAAACACAAGGCCCGCAGGCCGTATCCAGCCTGCAGAGGGCCCAGATTTGGCTCCCAGGATTGTCCCAGAAATGACAAGGGACCAGCCCCCATTGACCACCCCAATCTGGCTGGCCACCCCCCTGTGCACACACATGAAACAGCGAGCACTCAGGGGCTGGTGGTGCACAGCAGCAGCTGCAGTTCATTTGCCTCACCCCACCCCACCCCTCCCAGCCTAACCCGGTCATGCCCGGCCACGCCCCACTTTGCTGGGCCTCTCCTCATCCGGCTCTGCTTTGCCAGACCACATCTTTCCTTGCTCAGGACATGGTGTTCTGTAAGACTAGCGCCCCAGGGCATGCCCAGAGATGGGAGCGCACGGTGGCACAAGCTGAGCATCGACTGGCACCCGGTCACCCTCTCCGCCACATGGTAGGGCTGGAGAGAAGAATGCAGCACTCATGCCAGAGGCAAAGCCGCAGCCTGGAACTGCCGGTGGCCGGCAACATGTGAGCCTCTGTGGCAGCTGGAGAGAATGGGTGAGAACGAGGAGAAAGCAGGAAGGGTTTCTCTCTCTCTCTCTCTCTCTCTCACACACACACACACACACACACACAGAGAGAGAGAGAGAGAGAGAGAGAGAGAGAGAGAGAGAGAGAGAGAGAGAGAGAGAGAGAGAGAGAGAGAGAGATCCGGGAAAGGGAAGAGGAGGGGGAGGAAGCCGAGGTGTTACAAAAAGGGGAGCTTCCTCCTTTCTCCCCCCTCTTTTTTTAACCTCCTCCTACTCTGTTCAGGTGCAGCTGGAGAAAAAGAGCAAAGAGCAAGAAGGGGGAGAAAGCAGAGTTTTGTGTGTGAGTGTGAGAGAGAGAGATTGAGCCAGCAGGGAAACGAAAGTGTGGGGAACAGGGAGCATTGCAAATAGAGTAAGCAAACTTACAAAAAGGGGATCTCTCTCTCTCTCTCTCTCTCACACACACACACACACACAGAGAGAGAGAGAGAGAGAGAGAGAGAGAGAGAGAGAGAGAGAGAGAGAGAGAGAGAGAGAGAGAGAGAGAGAGAGAGAGAGGTGTGCTGCAACAGGGAGATGGTGTGTAGGCAGGTGAGAGAGCAAACTTGCAGATTGGCTTTGTGGTCTATTCTTGCCGCCTCTCCTCCCTAAAATCCAGCCGATAATAGAACTCTTTGGATTGAATGGGAAATTAAGAGGAATTGGCATGAGTTGAAATTAAAAGATCGAGTCAACTGCCCCCCCCAATTATTTTGGCAGAGACGTGGAAAGTTTCTTGCTTCTACTTCCTCTCATCTGCTCTTTTATAATTTAATCCAGCCTTACCCAAACTAATGTCTTTAGATATTGGGTAATTCCAATCATCCTGTGGCTATGCTGGCTAGAAGTGGAATGCCTTATTTTCTCTGCAGTATGTGCCTAGGAAACAGTAGGTCTGTGGGATTTAGATGTATTTAAACATTTGTTTCTTCTGCCTAATTTATTAAATCAACATCTAATTCAAAATTAAATGTTTCAGAGAAATCCAGGGTGGTTTACAAGAAAACTCTCAAAGACAGCTATTGTAAAGCATCACCAGCACTGCTTAAAACAATGTTAAAAGTGTGTATTTTAAGAAAGAAAAAATATTAGTAGTAATTTACTTAGTGCTGTTTGACCATTACATGTGTTGTTGTTCTACATATGCCTGGCTGAACAGTGTGTTTGGAGTTGCCTCAAACGGGTGAGGGATGCACTGTTCATATTTTCCTTAGGAGAAAGTTCTATAATGAAAAGGAGGGAGGCAGGAAAGGAGGGGAGGGAGGAAGGAAGGAAGGTGTAATGTATTGAAGAGAATTACTTGGAAATATTGAAAAAAGAATCATAAGACTCTGTCTGTTAAGGGCCAGACTTTCTGTCTACATGCTCATTAACTTGTGTTAAAGCAGGAACTAATATTTGAATCCTATTGGCCGCCGCCTAGTGGCTGAGTGTATAAATAGGGGTGGAGCGGCAGTTAGCCAGGCTTCTGTTTAAACTGTTAACAAAGAGTTGTTGTTTCACCTGCTGCCTCATGAATGCCTCACCGAGCACCAAACATAACAGTGGCGATGAAGGTGGGATGTGCTGCCAAACTCGAAGAGCTAAGTCACTAAGGGGGTAAGCCAAGGCCGCGTTCCCCCCCTCATTCCTGCCAGTATGAAAATGCTGGAGGAAGAGCGCTCCCAAGGAACCGTCCCTGGGAGATTAAAAGAAGCCTTGGCAGCACAAGGCATTGCGGGGCTGAAAACGCCGAAAACAACTCCCCATGGCCAAACTCGGGAAACTCTCAGAATTCAACGTCGCACATCCAGAGAGGTGGAGCTCATACGTCACGAGAGTTGAGAATTATCTGAGAGTCAACCAAGTTTGTGAAGATGGTTTGAAGGCTGCAACTCTGCTGTGCGTCTGTGGCCAGGCGACATTCGAAATCGTCAAAAACTTAATAGCTCCAGCGCCGCTTGAGTCTGTTGCTTATTCAGAACTTTAAAAAATGCTCAAAGAACACTTTGAGCTGAAGCTATTGGTCATCGCCTGGAGGCATGCCTTCGAACGAGGAGACCAACAATCCCTGGCACATACTTCAACTGAAAGTGGAATCATTGGAAGTATTGTGCCCATCGTGCGTGTTTCGGGGACAGGCGCCGCAGTGTCTGCAAAGCCTCAAGATTTTTATGGTCTGTCCAAACCTCGAACGGCTCTTTAGCTCTCTTCAAAAAGTGTTGCCAAGTTGACAATGCCCACCATACTGTGAATGCCTCTTTCTCCCATATTGCCCATGCTCGTTCTGTGTCTGTCAGCTTATGGGAGGTGTAAGCACAGGGCTGTAGAGTCCCTTGCTCATACTTCTGAAGCAAAACCACCCCGACTGCGACGTCGCTGGTATCAGCTTGTACGAGAAACAGCAGGTCAGGATTAGGATATAGTAAGACTGGCTCCCTTGTGAAGAGAGCCTTCAGGTCCACAAAGGCCTTCTGACAGACTAGAGTCCACGCCAGTGGTTGACCGGGGTGAGGCTTGCCATTGCGTGTCTCGTGCAGAGGTAGGGCCACTGTAGCAAACGAGGGGATGAACTGCCGGTAGAAATTTGCGAATCCCAGGAAGCTCTGCAGCTGACGGCGGGTTTGTGGTGCCTGCCACTCTAACATGGCCCTGACCTCAGCAGGGTCCATCTCCACCCCTTTCCCCGATATCCGGTACCCTAAATAGTCCAACGGGGTTTGGTGGAACTCGCACTTGGACAGCTTCACATACAAGTGTGCCCTCAGCAGTTTTTCTAGCACCTGTCTTGCCAGTCAGACATGTTCCGCCATGTTGGAGGTATAGATCAATATATCATCCAAATACACGAGCACCTCACGGTATAGGTGCTCATGCAACACCTCATTGATGAGCTGCATGAACACTGCAGGGGCTCCCTGCAAGCCAAATAGCATCACCTGGAACTGGTAACTTCCTAGCAGGCAGTTGAATGCCATCTTCCACTCATCCCCCCGTTTGATTCAGACCCTGTAATACACTTCCCGGAGGTCAAATTTAGTGAACACCCTACCCTTTGCCAAATAGGCCAATAGGTCCTTCATTAGCGGAGGGGGTACATATTCTCAACGCAAACCCCGTTGATGCCACAGAAGTCCACACCCAGGCACAGGGATCTGTCCTTTTTCTCCTTAAAGAGCACCGAAGCTGCAATCCGTGACCGTGCCAGCTGGATGAAACCCCTTGCCAAGTTCTTGTCAATGTACTATTGCAACTCCTCCATCTCTTTGGGCGTCATCGCATACATCCGGGGTTTTGGCAGTTTGGCGCCTGGCAAAATGTTGATGGCACAGTCGGTTGGCCAGTGAGGAGGTAGCACATCACACTCACACTTGCTGAACACCTCGGTGAGATCAGCATACACTGCCAGGAAGGGGGCTTTCCCCCTTGCACATCCCTGCCCCACCGCTGCCTCCATAATTCTCTCTCCTCCCTTTTTTGCTTATTCGTGAGCAGGCGGTTGAGGGCCAACACCCATCCGTAACTTTCGGTATCCCCCTTTCCACCAGATCGTAGGGCCCCACTTGTCCAGCCATGCTAGTCCCAAGATAATGGTCTCTGTCATGGAGGGGACCACTATAAACTGGAGGACCTCCCAATGGGCCCCCATCTCCAGCTGAACTGGCTCCATTATGAGGGAAGCCAGAGCCCCCCCAGAAGGGAGCCATCCACCTGTTCAAACTGTACTGGGCTGGCCATCTGCCTCATTCTGATCCCCACCTCAGCCACTACGGCCTTGCTGATCAGGCAACGGGTGCAGCCGGAATCGATTAGGGCCCTGTACTCCCCACAGTGGCTTGTTTGTGGACCTGTCAAAGCGGTGGGGATGATGAATGGTCATACAGGTTCACTTACCATCGGATCCTCCGCTGCCTCATCCTCGCTGTCATAGGCTACCAACTGGTATCTTGTGGCGGATGTTGCCTCCTCCTCCTTTAGGACCCCCCCTTGAGGGGTGGGGCTCTCTGTCTGGTGCGCCGCCCTTGACTTCTCTGGGGCCTTCTTGGGTGTGGTTCTGGCTCTCCCAGGGGTCCCTGGCTTCCCCCCTGGAACAGGGACTGGATACTCCGCCATCCAATGTCCCGGTTGGTTGCAGCAAAAGCATCTAAACGATGGTGAAGGAGTACCTGCAGAGGAACCCGGACCAGATCCCTGGGTCCTCCGCCCTTTGTCCTTTGGTCTTTCCATGGCCCTGCATGGCGCCATGGGGCCATCCCCCTTTGGTCGGAATTCCTGCAGGCCTGCATCCAGGTCCACCACCACACAAAACTAGTCCTGTAACCTACTTGGGACGCCCCAGTAGACACATGTCTGGCACAGATCCCGGTCCAAACAACACCATATGAGACAAAACAGGAATGCAGGTCAATATAGGCAAGATATTTGCAAGAGAACACCTATCCACTTTGGATGAGTTCAAATCTCTGGGACTAGATGTTTTACATCCCAGGGTACTGAAGGAGCTGGCAGATATAAACTTAGAACCACTGAATGAAAACTTTCAGAGCTCCTGGAGCATGGACGAACTGCCAGAAGATTGGAAGAGCTGATGTGGTTACAATGTTCAAAAAGGAGAAGTAAGGGGACCCAGGAATCTACAGACCAATCAAATTGACATCAATACCTGGGAAAATCTCAGAAAAGATAAACAAGCATCAGATTTGTGAGCATCTAGAAATGAACAAAATAATTAATAAAAGAATAGAATAGTTAAAAATAGGCCATGCCAAACCAATCTTATTGTCTTCTTTGATAAAGTAAGTAAATTAGTGGATCACGGAAATGCTGTGGATATAGTATACTTAGGCTTCAATAAGGCATTTGTAAAGAAATAAAGAACATCTTGGTAAGACAGAACATTGTGGAATAGATAGTACCATCACCAGGTAGATTCTCAGTTGGCTAACCAACCGCACTCAGAGCATAGTCTTCAGTGGAACTACACCCATATAGGGAAGTATGAAGTAGGAGTACCTCAAGATTCTGTCTTGGGCCCAGTACTCTTCAACATCTTCATAAATGACCTAGATGAGAGGATTGAAGGAGCACTCATCAAATTTGTGGATGATATCAAACTGGAGAGAATTGCTAACACTTGGGAGATAGACTTAAGTTTCAGAAGGATCTTGATAGACTCAAGCATTGGATCTTATCCAACAAGATGCAGTTCAGTTGTAAGAAAAGTATGGTCCTCTACTTAGGCAGGAAAAACCATATGCATAGGTACAAAATAGGCAGTACTGGCTCAACAGTAGTGCCTGTGGAAGGGATCTATGTGTCCTGGTGGACTATCACTTCAGTATGAGCCAGCAGTATGCTATAGCTGCCAGAAAAGTCAATGCAGCTGCCAAAAAAGCTAATGGGCTGCATCACAAAGGGATAGCATCAAGATCTCAAGAAGTTAGAATATCACTCTGTATTGTATTAGAGGCCACATATGGAATACTGCATTCAGTTCTGGACACCATGATACAAAAAAGATGCTGAAGCCCTAGAAAAAATGACAAAGCCCAACAAAGATAATAAGGGATATGGAACCATAGGATGAACAGCTAAGGGAATTAGGTATGTTTGGCCTAATGAAGAGAAGCTTTGAGGGGAGACGTGATAGCAGTCTTCCAATACTTAAAGGCAGTCACAGACATGAGGTGTTCGACTTATTCTCCAAAGGAAGGTAGGTCAAGACACAATGGGTGGAAACCTATCAGAGAAAGATTCAACTGGAGCCAAGGAGGAATTTCTTGTCAGTGAGAGCAATTAATCTATGGAACTACTTGTTTCTGGGAATTGTGGGTGCTTCATCATTGGAGGTTTTCAAGAAAAGATTGGACAACCATTTGTCTGGGATGGAGTAAGAACTCCTGCCTCAGGGAGAGGGTTGGACTAGAAGATCTCCGAGGTCCCTTCCAGCCTTATGAGTCTATGATTCTATATCCTCTGGAACACAAAAGTACACAAAAGTAGCACCTGCATTACCTTGTGATTATGTGATTGTGAAAAGACACACTTTGTTTAAAGAAATGTAGACAGGTATCACATATACCTTTTTACCTTCAAATGATACATATTTAAAAAAATAATATTTCTGCAACCATGTTTCTGATTATTGCCTTGCAGATTAACCCTGTCCAGACTCCCTTTGTTATACTACATATATGAACTACCCTTACTTCCTCTGTATTTTGTCTATTCTCTAATGCTGTTCATAATAAAATTTAAAAAGTATTGCTACAACTAACAAAGTCTTATTGCAATAAAGTATATGTGAAACTCTAACTCTTTTAGAGTTACCTTCATTTTGCTTTTTTTGCCATCTAAGCAAAATAGTCCAGAGAAAAACATGAACCAATTGGTTAGATTGTTGGGGGATTTATCTGTGTGTTTTGAGGGCATTTAGAAGAAAAATTTGAAGTCCTAATTATTATTCTTCCCAATCTTCAGGCTGTGGGGGTGCCAGAATCATCCATCCATCTTATTGGGGTGAGCCTTGGAGCACACGTTGGGGGCCTGGTGGGCCAATTCTATGAAGGCCACCTTGGAAGAATTACTGGTAAGGAAAGCAGCAAGGTGAAAATATGTTAGTATGGTTTGTGCCATTTTTCTTAATAATTGATATTTGAAAAGTGCTTACTTTAGCTCTTAACTAATTATATTTTGGGGCGCAATGGTTCAGTGGTTAAAGATAGTGAGATTGCCAGCTGGTAAGCTGATAGCCTGGGTTTGAAATATGAGCACTGCATGACAGGGTGAGCTCCTGTTACTTGTCCCAGCTCCTGCCCACCTAGCAATTCGGAAGCATGCAAATGCGAGTAGATAAATAGGTACCACTTTGGTGGGAAGGTAACAGCATTCTGTGTGCCTCGGCATACAGTCATGCTGGCCACATGATCATGGAAATATCTTTGGACTATGCTGTCTCCCTTGGGTAAGAAACAGAGATGACCACCACCCTTTAAGGTCAGACACAACTGGAAAGGGGAAACCTTTATCTTTAATTATATTTTATTAATATTTTATTGCTAACATATTATTTCTCTTTTAGTATTGTAAAGACTGCACTTAAAAGTTTTTATGAATTTTATTCATCTATTTCTTTAGTTCTTTTTCATTGTTCTTAATTTCTTGGTATTTTATTATTTTAGCTTTGTATAAAGATTGGTCAGTACCTGTAATAAACCTGAACTGAATTGAACATATGCTTACAGTAGCAAAAAGTAACACATTTTTCTTATAACTTAATTTATATAAAATTAAAAATTATAATCCTGTGATAAGTAAGGGAATGGGTGAGCCTTTGGCTATAGTACTTTGAAGAAACAAGAATGTCCAAACATTAGGCCAATGTGAAGCCACAAGATCTGCATTGCCAAAACTGTGATGTAATATATCTTTAAATTTGTTACATGTTTTATTTTGTTCTTACATATCTAAAACCCTTATGGATTTGGTATACTCCTTCATGAGAGTTTGATGAATAGTATATTGTCCTATTTTTCACTTTTCCAACTTTGTAGAAGCATATAAAGATTGTTTAACATAATTCAACATCATATTGGAGATCATCCTATGGGGCTCGCATCTTAAGAAGACAGAACTCTTGGAACATTTCTTCCAATAGGCATCTTTATTAAGAGAAGATGGTTGCAGGCGTTCTAAACAGGACTTGGGGTGAAAGCTTCCAACTCAAGATTTTAAAGGGGTCCCCCCTTTAGCCACCCCCATCACCCCCTTCTCCCAGAGACAGTCTCAGGCATTTCATCCCCACCCCTTTCCTCACTACCAAGAGGAAACTTCAGGAAGGAT